>NC_025996.2:67004499-67044873 GCF_000442705.2 Elaeis guineensis
TGAGGATCCAATCACCTATATAGATGCAATGCAGAGATCTGATTCTGAGAAATGGCTTAAAGCCATAAAATTTGAAATGAAGTCTATGAAGGTCAACGATGTATGGACATTGGTTGACCCACCTGAAGGGGTTAAACCCATTGGGTGTAAATGGATCTTCCAAAGGAAGAGGGGCGCAGACGGAAAGGTGGAGATCTATAAAGCCCATCTGATTGTCAAGGGATATCATCAACATTATGGTATTGACTATAACAAGACATTCTCCCCTATGGCAATGCTCAAATCCATTCGGATAATGCTTGCAATAGCTGCCCATCTGGATTATGAGATCTAGCAGATGAATGTAAAGACAGCTTTTCCAAATGGAGAACTGACCGAAGAGGTGTACATGATACAACTTGAGAGATTTACATCTACAGATGAGTCCAAGGTGTGCAAGCTTTAAAGATACATTTATGGATTGAAGTAAGCTTCTCGGAGTTGGAACATGCATTTTGATAAGGTGATCAAAACGTATGGCTTCGTTAAGAATAGAGAAGAGCCCTGTATCTATAAATGGGCAAATGGTCCAGTTGTGGTATTTTTTATCTTGTACGTGGATGACATTCTCTTAATCGAAAATGACATCCCTGCACTATAGGAAATAAAAGTTTGGTTGTCATCGCAGTTCTCCATGAAGGACTTGGGTGAAGCATCCTACATCCTAAGGATGAAGATCTATAGGGATAGATCTAAAAGGATGCTTGGGTTATCCTAGTCCACGTACATAGACACTATACTGAAGAGGTTCAGCATGGAGAATTTCAAGAAGGGCTATCTATCGATAGATCATAAAATTTCTCTCTTTAAGAAAGATTGTCCAACAACTCCGGAAGAGAGAGAGCGTATGAGTAGAGTCCCATATGCTTCGACCATGGGATCTATCATGTACGTCATGACATGTACAAGGCCAGATGTGGCATACTCACTAGGAGTAGTGAGTAGATACCAATCTGATCCTGGAGAAAATCACTAGAAAGTGGTTAAAGCCATCCTTAAATATTTGAGAAATACTAAGGATCAATGGTTGGTTTATGACGAGTCAGATCTGAAACTTATGGGGTTCATAGACTCCAGCTTTCAATCTGACTATGATGATAGTAAAAGCATGTCAGATTATATCTTTACTCTGAATGGTGGAGCCATCTGCTGGAAGAGTTCCAAGCAGCATACTATGGCAGACTCTGTTTGTGAGGTGGAGTACATCGCAACATCGGATACCGCGAAGGAAGCTGTGTGGCTGAGAAAATTCATCATCGAGCTCGGAGTAGCACCCTCCCTCGATGGTTCGATCCTGCTCTACTGCGACAGCACTGGTGCCATAGCTCAAGTGAAGGAATTCAAAGCACACCAGCGGATGAAGCACATTTTGTGCCACTTTTACCTGATTCAAGAGATCATGGATCGAGGTGACGTCGACCTTCAGAAGATCGATGGAAAGGAGAATCAGGCTGACCCCTTTACTAAAGCCCTAGCGATAAAGGAGTTCGATAACCACAAGTTGAAGATGGGTATTAGATACTGTGCCTAGTGGTTTTAGGACAAGTGGAAGTTGTTGAAAAATATATCCCAAAAGTCAATCGTCAATCTGTTGACGGTTGAGCAACCTTATATTGTAATTGATTTGTTAATAAATAAAATATATTTTTGATATTTTCATCACAAGTTTTCATCTTCTAATGAACTCCATTGTTGTGATGAAATTCTTAGGACTATTTGGGTTTGATAAAGAGAGGATTTATCGATTAGTCCTTAAAACTATTCACAACCAAATGATAGGCTGTTAATAAGGACGACAGCTTCTATCGAGCATAGGTCGCTGTAGGCCATATGGGTTGGTTGTCCTCTTAACCAAAGAGTATGGAGATACTGGTATGACATACAGGTGAGATGTAAAGGTACATCCTCATTGAACGTGACCAATTCCAGAGCATTCTGTTGTCGAAAATATCTCTGATGGGATATAGGTATAAGTGTACCTTAGACCTGAGATCGCCTCAGTGACTTGCAAGCAACTCACTATGCTTTGGTACTGGACTAACTAAATTTTTAATTTAGTGACGGAAAGTTTTTAGGCATAGTTAAGTACTTGTGAAGTCAGAGTATGATCAAGATGGGATTGACCACTCCAAGAGTTTGAGAAGAATGAGTCGCTGTATTTTAATTTAGCAAAATCTTGGCTAGGGTAATCTGTCAGATAGATTTAATATTTTGAAATACAATGTGGACAACCTGATTAGAGTTGACAGTTGAACTCTGAGGTGTCCAATGAGTATTTTGGTCAAGGAGATGAATTATATGAAAACTATATCCGCATGGGTTCTAAGGATGTTGTTCTACACATTCGACCTATCCGACCGTCGGATATCATTGCTAGATGGTCACTTCGATTGGTATAGAAATTTATTTTTGTACTATCAATTTAAATTCAAACCTATGAGGTTACACACATTAGAGTTCATGATCTGATCGGATAGTTGACCAATGATTAAGAATCGTTCTAGGACTAAACGATCAATACGATTGACATTTAACCTAGTGCAAGTGTTGCGGGAGGATCGATTAGCAATTCGATTGCTAATGGGCTTAATTTGATTAAGCCAATTGGCTGAGATTAAGTCTAATTGAATATGATTTAACTAGATTTGGTTTAGAGTTGATTGGATCAAGTCTAATTAATTTTTTGGATAAGCCAAGTGCAAAAAAAAATTAGTCCTAGTTCAATTTGAACTTGGGTCAACCTAATTTCTAATTCAATTAAAAAATTAAATCAAATTTAAATCTAATTTAATATGATTAAATTAGATTTTTAATTAGGTTAAGATCTATTTTAATTAGGTTGATTTGGTTTTGATTTGATTTAGTTTGAGAAATCAAATTTGAACAAGTCATAGATTGAACCCTAGTAAGACTAGGATTCCACCTTGCACCACCTTAGCCCTCCATGCCCACTCTCTCTTATTTTATGCGACAAAACCTTCTCTCCCAAGCCTTCATGCATGCCCAAAGTATTCCACTCTTTCTCTCTTACATGGTATGTGGTTGTAGATCAAGTCAAAGTAGGAATTAGTTTGGATTTCAAATTCTATGAGATAGAATTTTAGAAAATCAAAACTCTTTCCTTATGGCACTGATTTTACCCAACTTTTTTCTAAGATTTTCATGGCTTTTATGGCACATATTGTGTGTCCTTTACTGATGGTCCATGATAGAAAAAGAAGGAGGGGGCACCCATGAGTTGGGCACCCCTTGTCTTGCCCTGTTTGGATTTTTCTTGACAAGGTATTTGATCTAGACAAGGATTCTTCATATCTTTTTATTTAAGATGAATTTTTTCTTAATATTTTTATGAATTATAGAGCATTGAGAGACCTTTGGGATATGTAAAAATTAGGGAGAAAGAGTATTGGGACGTGGAGATATAATAGACACAAAATTAGGTGTCTAGGTGAGAGCAAAGAGAAGAATAAGAGGATCTTCTTCTAGGGTTGCTGAGTTCACCTCTTTCCTTCCTCCATCTATGAGTTTTCTGAGAGTGTCTCATATTTAAAATTCTTTCACCTACTTTTCATATTTGAAAGAGTCCAAATCAAAAAGAAGGAGGCATCTGATCGACCATCGAAGAAGGATCAGCACAGTACTAGCATACTGTGCTGATTTTCTGGATCAGAACTTCTGATTGTGATTCGTGGGCTCGTGTGGATGATTTCTAGAGGTCGAACATATGTGCAGCTTGCAACATCATCTTCAAGTCTGGATCAGTAAAGTTAGAACGTCTAACTTGCAAGGTAATAGATCTGATCTATTATATTTTACATACATTTGATGTAGTATAGAAACATGTTGATATGATCAACATGTAGTTTTTGCTCTTTATATTTTAATTTTTGATTTTATGCCATGTAATAATCATGTAATAGGATCTTAGATCTAAGAATTCTCTAAATTTATAAGATAAATTTTGATGTATTTTAGTCTTCTGCTATCTGATCTTGAAAAAATTTCAAGATTTAACCCTGAAACCCTAGATCTAGTTCCTTCATGGAGGACAGCATAGAGCATCCAATTTCTAATCATGATCGATTAGTCTTCGGCTTGTCGATATTAGTTTGGCATGTCAGCTCAAAATTCACCGCCTGCTAATCAACAACTATCACAAAATGGATAAAGCAATTGCAACCACCATATCCCAAGAGTCTCGAATAATAGTTCTGTCACTATGTGCAAATTATGTCCCTATCAGGCAAAATCGTGCCAACCGACATATCAACCAAAGCCCTCATCTCCATCTATAAAAGGAGGCCCAAAGGGCATCCTAAAAAAGATGTGTCATTACTCTGCCCCTCACACTCCTCCATTTGTTGATTAAGAATTTTGACTTAAGCATCGAAGGATCTCCATCGGAGCAACCTCTGGCCCGAACTTTTGTATAGGTTGTATCCTCAGGAGAGCCATCTCACCTCCGCTCCAGCATCCTGACGCCAGATGGAATCTTGCACCAATAGACAGGATTGTTTATATCCATCCCAATTCAGGGGAACTATGTTATTTAAGGATGCTTGTAAGTATGATCAAAAGATCAAAAAATTTTGATGAAATCAAAACTATAAATGATATTATATACCCAACATTTCAATCTGCATGCCGTGTACTCTGACTATTAGGCATTGATAGAGAATGGTATGAAGCATTAGAAGGAGCTTCTTATTGAGCAACAACATCTAAATTGAGGCAACTTTTTGTCACCTTAATTATCTATTATGAAATGGCTGATTCTAATAAGTGATTAGAAATGCATTATAAAATATTCGGAGATGATATCATTCATCGATTATAAGATATTTTATAACTATCTAGTTTATAATCCGTGAACTATCGTTGAAAAATCATATTCTATTCGAGTTGAAGAAATTATTCAATAATAGTTGTTATTCTCTTTTTGATTATAATCTTTTAATGCCTAATAGAACTATCATAGAAAATATTAATAATAGATTGTTGAGAGACAAGTTAAAATATGATGTCCATGAACTGCAATGGGAACATTCAATGTTATTAAAGGGATTGAATAAGAAACAAAAGATTATTTATGATACTATTTTGGATGCCGTGAATGAATGAAAAGGTGGATTATTCTTTGTTTATAGTCATAAAGGGTCTGGTAAAACATATCTTTGGCAAGCAATTGTTTTAAAAATATGCTCTAAAAGATACATTTTGCTTGTTGTTGGTTCATCTAGAATAGCATCACTTTTATTACCTGATGCATGAATGATGCATTTGAGATTTAAAATACTAATTCAGATTAATGAGTGTTCTATATGTAAAATTAAAAAAAAAACACATCTTACAGAATGAATCGAGTCTGCAAGATTAATTGTTTGAGATAAAGCTTCAATGAATCACCAAAATTGTTATGAGGCTCTTGATAGATTTCTACAAGATATTTTAAATAAAGAAGATTCAAATACTAAATAAAAATCATTTGGTGAAAAAACTATACTATTTGGAGAAGATTTCAAACAGGTCCTTCTTGTTGTTTTTTTGAGAAAATATAAGAGAAACAATTGATGCATCAATAAGCCAATCATATTTATAAAAATATTACAAAATTTATCTTTTTTAAAAAATATATAGCTATTGAATAATGATATGATTAAAAACTAGGACATTCATGCTTAAGTTCAGTAATACCATTGGAGTGGTTGTGTCTTTCCGATGCAACCGAACTACTATGACCAGTCAAAAATGATCAACGTCCGAAAGGCACCCGCATCTCTATAACAGTGGAAGATCGCTAGATATAATATTTAGTGAGAAGATTTATTTAGGTCTTATCTTAATTAGTCATAACTGTTATGACTAACCCTAAGAAAATAGGCTAGCTCAAATCATCAAGCAACCACATCAAGACTAATCAACCAAATTGGTCAAAAAAGTGTAAGATTAGTTGAGGTCCCCCTGTTGCTTTCCTTATACATCAATAAATTGACCTAGTCAGCGAACAAAACTAATTAAATAATCACCTTTCTTTAGATCAAGCCAAACCACTTTCCTTAGATACCAATAGGTCAATCAATTTCGAATAGATTAACTTATGTAACTCAGGCTTGAGCTATTGAGTCAAATTAGATCTTTGAGTTAATTGATTTGACATATGTTGTCAATCGATCTGATCAATCTACAACTATTGGATTGATTTGAGTACTCTTGACCTAATTAATCAACTCCTGATTAGGTTGGATCAACTGCTCATCGATTGAGTTCTATCGATTCTAATCAATTATCCAAAAGTAATCGAATTACTAGACCTAATCGAACTATCCACACCCAATCTCCATGTATTATGCATAAAATTTCAGATCTTAAATTCTTAATTTTAGATCTTTTAATCTTAATTTTATATCTTTAATTCTTAATTTTAGATCTTATTTAAGTGCATTATGAACATGAGATTTAGTTCAGATATCGAAACTATTTCATACCTAAACATATAATCATGTATCTCATACATCTAGGGATTTCTTTTCGTGGTTCTTCTTCTTAATTCATATTGGCACTCCTTCCACCATAGTCTCTATGGCAGGACTGAAGTGAAAATTCAGTGCAGGAGCAAAATGGTAATTTTAAAACTTTTTCAAAATTACTATTTTACATTGAAATTATTAATTAATTTTATTAATTAATACTAATTAACCCTACACTAGGATCTAAATATGACACAACAGCATGTATTTAAATTTGAAATTCAAATTTGAAACAGTAAACTTTTTACTGTACTGTATTGAGAACACATCACCTTTTGCGAGTAGTCGATCACCGCAATCTGATCACCGTCGGAGGGCTCTGATCGTCACGTCACAGCCACACTAGTGTCTGATCTCTGCGGATCATCCACACGAAGCTCTCATTTGATCGGCTCCTCACGAATGCTAGTTCGTGATTTTACCCTTTTGGTGGCTGATGTTGATCGAACTCCTTTGATCGATGTGTACTGACTCCTCGGATGCTCTGGATCGTCTGCATGATTGGTTGAGAGGCTGATGGATCTCTTCTTGAATTTTGGTGGACTCACGACACTCGTGGCACACCAATCTCACTTCTCAAATCCTAGGTAGAAACCTTAGGGTATACACCAAAAATCCTGCACCCACTTCTCTCTTCTTTTTCTCTCCTCTCGGTAAATTTTGAACACTTCAAAATTTTTCCAGAACCTCTCCACGTCCCTTATCTCTTCTTTCTTTCTATGCCCACGCCCCCTCCCTTTCTCATTTTATAAAACATCGCAAGAGATGTTGAAAGCGTGTGAGTAGATAAGAAGAGGTGGTTGCTCACTTGAATTCAAATCAAATTTGAATTCAAGTGCCAACCAATCTTATCCTCATCCATTTGTGCGAGAAAGAAGAGATGACGTGGCCTTTGTTTTTTCTTTTTTTTTTTGTGCGTGGAGACTTTCACGAGAAACCATTTCTCGTGTGGAATATGGGGCGCACAAAAGAGGATAAGCTGGCGCATGGTTATTTGGTTATCCATTCAAATTCAAAATCCCTTTGAATTTGGATGGGTAACAAACCAAGTTAATCCAAATAATTGATGCACAGAAATATGGGCATGAGAGAGCTTTGCATGAGAGAAAATTCACGAGAAAATTTCTTCTCGTGAATTCAAATGGGCGCAAGGAAGTTGGGTGGCGCAGGAAATTTAAAACAAGGTGGTTTGATTCAAATTGAGCCAACCTAATTAAAATAGGTTAAGCACAATTAGACCAGATTAAACCCAACATAATTAAGCTTAATTAGGCTCAATAAAATCCTAATTAAATCAGAAATTAACTAAACCTAACCCCTGATCAAATCAGGGACTAAGCCACCTTAGCGATTAGATCAACACTTAACCTAATCGGGTCAATCCAAACTAAATCCAATTCAATTGGACTTGATCTAAAAATAATTACTCAATCAAATTGAGTTAATTAGCAATCAAACCATTAATTAAATCTCTCATAAATATTGAGTCCAAATTCGATGGGCAATTAGGCATCAGAGACCATCGATATGAAACTCTGATCAAAGAGTTCAAATTTCAAATTCAAAATTTGAAATTCAAAATTTTGATCCCGGTACCCAAAATGTATGAAACTCATGATCAGAGAATCCTAATTCTCAATCATAGAGTCCCAGACACATAAGACTCATAATCAACCATCAAATCAGAAAGGAACCTCTAATATGTGTGACCCCGCAGGTTCGAACCTAAGTTGGTAGCAGAGGAACCAATTCTGTACTAATCGAAGTGACCATCTAGCAATGGTACCCGACGATCGGATGGGTCGAATAGTCGCAATCGCAACATTCAGAACCTACGTGAATATGGTTACCGTATAATTCATCCCTTTTGACCCCTGTGTTTAGGATAACTCAGGGTTAAACTGTCAACCCTGATGAGATCATCTGAATCGTGCTCAACTCAATTAGTCCTGTGTATCCTCACTAGGACTACCCTGGCCAAGATTTTGCTAAATTAAAATACGACTGTACACAGCTCCTAAACTGAAGTGGTCAATTCCATCTTGACACACGCACCGACAAGTCAAGTACTTGATAAACCCAGCAGCCTTCCGTCACTGAATTAGAAATTCAAGTAGTCCAGTGCCTAAGTGTAGTGGGTTGCTTGCAAGTCATTGTGGCGGTCTCAGGTCGAAGGGACATTTACACCCATATCCCATCGGAGCAAATCTTGATAGCAAAAATAGCTCTGGAGTCGATCACGTTCAGTGCAGATGTACCATTACATCTCACCTGTATACCATACCAGTGTCTCCACACTCCTTGGTTATGAGGACAACCAACCCATATGGTACACAACGACCTATGCTCGATAAACGTTATCATTCTTGGTAATAACGTATCATTTGGTCACGAATAGATTTAAGGACTAAGCGACAAATCCTCCTTTGTCGAGTCTAAATAGTCCTAAGGACTTCACCACAACATAGGAGTTCATTAGAAGATGAAACATTTGTGATGAAAAAAAAATACTAAAATAATTTTTATTTATTTATAATTCATGTACTAATACAAAAGGAGCACAACCATCAACAGGCTAACGATTGGCTTTGGGACACTATTCCCAACAAGGACAGTCTTTACTATGATTCTCAAAGAGTATTAGGTGTTGAAAAATATATCCTAAAGCCAATCATTTGGATGATTGTGATCATTTTGTAATATGTATATGAATTATTTATCAATGAATAAAAGTTATTTTGACATCATTCATCACAAAATTATAACTTTCTTGCTAGAACTCTTATGTTGTGATGAAATCCTTAAGACTATAAAATAATCGATAAAGGAAGATTTATCATATAGTTCTTAAATATATTCACGATCAAATGATATATCATTAAAGGATGATGATATTTATCGAGTAAAAGTCATTGTGTACCATATTGATTGATTATTCTCTTAACCAAAGAGTGTGAAGATACTGATATGGCATACAAGTGAGATGTAGGAGTACATCATCATGGAACAAGTGACTTACCTGCTGAGCGCTCTACTGTCAAAAGCAGCTCGCACAGCGTATGGGCATAAGTATCCCTCAGATCTGAGATCACTATAGTAACTTGTAAGTAACTCACTGTACTTTGGTGTCGGACTATCTGTATTTCTAATATAGTGATGGAAGACTACTGGGTACAGTTAAGTACTTACGAAGTCAATGTATGGATTAAGATAGAATTGACCCCTCTGGATCATAAGAGCTAATATATCACTGTATTTTAATTTAGTAAAATCTTGATCAGGATAATCCATATGATGGATTTGAAAGGTTGGAATACAATGTGGATGATTTTTCAGGGTTGGCAGTTTAACCCTAGATCGTCTTCGAGTATTCAGGATCAAAGAGATGAATTATGTGATAACTATATGTATAGATTCTTGAATATTATTTTATAAATATTCGATCTATCCAAACATCAGGAACCATTGCTAGATGGTAACTTCGATTAGTATAGAAAATAGTTCTTATGTTACCAGCTTGGTGTTCGAACCTATGGTAGTCACGCACAAAGTCAAGTAATGTAGGAAAGAATTGATCTAAGTCTATATGTTCAATTTAAAAGTACATATCTTGATTGAACAAATAGAATAACTTAATTGAGAATTAAGTTATGGGTCGTATGGGATTAAACAGTTGACTATGTTTAGCTAGCATTAGACATGAGGTTCAGGTTCAATTATGGGGATGAACAAGATTTGATCTATGATCCAAGGAGTCTATAAGAGATTAGATTTAAATGTTAATTAATTTTAGATTGGATCTGACTTAATTAAACTTAATTGGGTAGAAAATCTAAGTTATACTTGATACAAAATCTTAAACAATTTCGAATGGATAGTCTATTCAAAATTAGTTCCAATTAGGTTCGAATTAGATTCGAATTAACCCATATTTAGATTAGATCCTTAGAGTCCACTTTTGCTGGGACTCTCTCTCCTCATGGCTGACTAAAAGGGGGTGGGGTACTGGTTATTGCTGCCCCATTCTTGGGTGTAGGCATGGGTGCATGGGGGTTCCTCATTAGGCACCAATCTTATCTCAAATAGGATTTCTTATTAGATAATAGAAGGATTAATTCAAAGCTGATTTGAATTAGGGCTTCTAGTCTATCAGGTCATAAAAAATTATTTATAAATAGGGAGAACCTCTAACCATCAAAGCATAACAATTGGATTGTGTGCTAAGGTGAGAAATAGAGAGAGAGGAGGCGTGTAAGAGATGGAACCAGTCCCTCTTCCTTGGCGTGTGGAGTTTAAGCATCCAACCCCTTGGCATGGAGACTCTTGGCATCCCAACTTCTAGGTGTGAGGTGTCTCACCAAAGTTCTTCTTTCTCTTTGACTTACTGCCTTGAGAATGTATGAGGATCTATGGCTTTATTCTACTTTCCTATGAAGCCTGACATGTGTATGAAGTAAAGGGTTCGTACGTTCAAACTTTTGTAAGGCTTTGGATTCAGAATTTTTTAAAAATTTAATTTTTATTTCACTTTAAATTAGGTGAAAGATAAAATCTTTACTAGCTTATTGTAGAAAAATTTTTGATGCTCTCTGACAATCCGTTCATGAATCCCTCTTTTTTCTTCAATCTAGTATCAGAGCTAGGCTTTGATATATAGATACATAACTAATTTTTCTAGTTGATTTATATATGGTATGTATTAGAATTTTATGTTAGATATTAAATCTAATTTAGATATATTTAAATAAAATTTATGATTTAATTTTGATTTGATTTCATGAGTCTAATCAATGGTTGGTTAAGATTTGTTATAAATTTGTTATAACAAAATTTTATTGTTGTAGATTTTTGTTGGAATAACAACTTCTTTTAAAATCTACTTTATATCAATTTTAACTAATTTTTTTTATTATTATTTTGGGTTAAAAATTATACTTATTTTAGATCTGAATTGAATCTATTTTGATAGATTTTTAGATCTGATTTCTATCAAAATTCTACACAATGTTAAAACAGATCCAACCAGAAATTTCATCTTTATGTATTCATATATACTTCTAAATATTTTTCTATATGATTTTAGATCTGAATTAAATATTTTATGTCCTATATAAATTAAGTTTCAGATATGATATAATGTATATAATGCATTAAATCTTATTAGATTAGATGAAGAACATGGTTGATATGATCAAAGTCATGTTCATGCTTACTTTGTTTGGATAATAATATGTAGATGTAATTTTTATTTGAAATTAGATTTCAGATCTTAGTAGTCTAGTACTCGATTGATGAGATCATCAGACTATCCGATTATAAGAGGATGTAGGGATTCAGATCTCTCTTTTGCCCATTTAATAGATTCTCATATGTTGTGTAAGGGTGTTATTATGATCTTGTATCATGAAGAAGAATAGCGAACAGATTTTTATAAATTATTTTAATTATAAATAAATTTATATTAAATCTAAAGTATTTTATGACTCATTACAATAAGATAAATTTAGATATAAAAATTATTTTAAAATTTAAATAGTATGTTACATTAGATATAATTAGTAGTGATCTAAAAGTTATCATGATACATGTGATGTATATATAAAGTTTAGATCATAATTATGCATATTTAATTATTAAACATAGATATAAAAATTAATTTTTATGATATGAAATATATGATATGCTTCATTTGAAACTTTAGTAGAATAGTTTTACAAACTGAAACACATATTTCACATACTTAATTTGGAATTAAGTTTTAAAATGATCTAGATTTGAGAATTGAAGATGTTAAGACACCACATAAATCGATGGACAATGGATTAGCAAGAATCAGGTTCTCCTATTGGGTTAACCTAGGATTAGAAACATATATAGACTAAATAAAAAAATTAGTTAAATCAAATCAAGAGTTGAATTAGATTAGATTGAAATTTTTCTAGATCAACTTCAATAGTTGAAGCTTGATCAAGTCCATATTTTTGACCTTACTAAATGGATCATGATCATAGCTCAATGGTTGAGCTTGAATCTTCTGGTGGATTAGATCAAAACTAATTAATCAGTTGGTATCTAAGATAAATTTGACAGTTTTGATCGGTGGTCATTACTTGGGAGCTACTTACCTAGATATCGTCTATGGTGTGTTAATAGCATATCTCTCTCACTAATTTTATTTATTTGGCTAACATGATAGATTATATTTTAATTAGGTCACTAATCGATTTGAGCTAATCCATACCATTAAGATAAATCAGTATGACTGATTTAAGTATCTTTAGATCACCTTGTATAAAGTCTTCTTCATGACTTGATGAAGTCAATGGGAGGATTTACTACTTACAGATCAATTTTTTTTTTATTTTCAAATTACTAAATCAAATTTTTTAAATTATTAGGTCCTTAAAATGATATAGTTATGGAGATAACTAGTTCATAG
This sequence comes from Elaeis guineensis, assembly GCF_000442705.2. Taxonomy (NCBI): domain Eukaryota; kingdom Viridiplantae; phylum Streptophyta; class Magnoliopsida; order Arecales; family Arecaceae; genus Elaeis; species Elaeis guineensis. The sequence continues at coordinate 67,017,505 of NC_025996.2, forward strand.
CCTCCCATTAAGGTATGTGATAATGAGTCTAATATTCTAAATAGATATTGGAGGCACCACACTCCTGGTGTCTATTGGATATTGAAATTATCATTCATCATATGACCATCTTGTTGTGCTCTTCAGATCAATGCTCAGGTTGGCTGAGCCACACTGGGGTCTGGACATTCATTAGCTAGATATGCTTGGTGTAGTCATGTTAATGGTTAGACCTAACCAAGATTTTCAGTGGAGGTGCCACACACCTACTGAAGAGATTTTTTAGGCAAAACCTAATTACTAGAAGTTGTTTAGAGAAATAATTAGTTATAAACCTATCTATAAATGTACTAGGGTTGGCCAAGCTACACTCAGGTCCAAATATAGTCTGTATAGATTCTATTGCTCGCTAAGAAATTAATGTAATTTTTTAAATTGGAGGTAAAGGCTACTAATTCATATAAAAAAGTAAAAATACCTTTAGACTAAAGTCCATATCTTTTGGATTAAAATAATTCATATACTAATGAATTTATGTTTCTTTTTTTTAGCTATGGCCAATACACTATCGCTCCGTTCGTTGTTGGATAGCGAGAAGCTTACCGGACTCAACTTCGATAGCTGTTGTCGGATATTGAAGATTGTTCTGGAGCATGAAAAGATCTTATACATACTTACGAATCCAGTACCCGATGAACCTGCTGCCAACGACCCTATGCTGTGAGAGATACTTATTTGAAGTGGCTCAATGATCGGACGACTGTGCATTGCATCATAAGGGCAGCAATGAATGATGAACTTAACCGCAAATTCAAGGATGCGCAACTAGAAGATATGATTCAAATGTTGAATGAGTCCTTCAGCACCCTTGAGGATGCGGAGAGATAAAATCTCCTGTGTTGTGTTCAATACCCGTATGCGAGAGGAAACATCAGTCATTGATCATGTATTGTACAAGATCAAGTAGATTGAATGCTTAAGCAAATTTGGCTTTTCGTTACATGAATAGTTGGACAAAGATGCTATTCTGAACTCGCTACCGAAATCCTACATACCCTTTTTGAGTCATTATAGAATGAACAAGTCTACAGTGAACTACCATGATTTGCTAAAATTGCTACAGATATTCGAGAAGGATCATTAGCTCCAAAAGGAGTCGGTGCATATAGTGGAAGGCTCGTCTGTAGGTCGTCGATCCTCTAAGAGAGAAAAGAAGAAAAAAGTATAGAAAAATCATGCTATCGATCCCAAGTCAAAGCAAAATAAAAAGTCAAAAGTTGACAAATCAAGCAGAATGCTTCTTTTGCAAGAAGTTGGATCATTAGAAAAGAAATTGTCCAGCATATATAGCTTCTCTTGATCCAAACAGGCCAAAAAGTAAGAGAAACAAGCAATCAGTTGCTTCGCAAGGTACTTATATGATAACTCCTTATAATTTCTCTATTTATGATACTACTATCTGAGTATTGGATACCGAAAATCCGATTAATATTTATAATTCATTGTAGGGATGGCAGGTGAGTAGAAAATTTAGAGAAGATTAGTGGTTCCTAAAAGTTGGAGATGAAAGCTTTCTTCTAGTTCTAGCTTTAGAAACTATGCTGCTTGTTTTCGAGTCTAATAGTATCATGCTAGATGAGTATCATTATTATCCTTTCTTTTTAATGAATGTCATCTTTGTAGGTCTTTTAGCTAAACTTGATTTTAAGTTTTTATTCGAAGATGATTTTTGTGATATCATTATGAATGATACTACGATTATATGTGAATAATTAAAATATGATATATATATATATTATCACAGTCTGTTGGTGTAATATACACATTGAATAAATATCTTAGAATAGATAATATCAATAATTTTTATCTTTGGCATTGTAGGCTAGGTCATGTGAATAAGAGCAGGATAGATAGGTTAATCAAGGAGGATGTCTTTGAAATTAATGATTGTGAATCATTACCGACTTGTGAATCCTATCTCTTGAAAAAAATGATCAAGTCACCTTTTAAAAAAAAAGATGAATGAGCCAATGATGTTCTAGGCCTAATACATAATGATGTTTGTGGACCCATGAACATAGCTGCCAAAAGAGGATACTATTACTTCATTATATTTACAGATGATCTATCTAGGTATGGGTACGTCTACCTTATAAAGCATAAATTTGAATCATTTGAAATGTTCAAATGATTTTGTAGTAAAGTAGAAAAATAGACTAGAAAGAATATTAAAACTCTTCGATCAGATCGAGAGGTGAATACCTCATCAGTGATTTTTTGATATATCTAAAGGAGAATGGGATTATCTCATCGTGGACCCCTCCTGGAACATCACAATATAATGGGGTGTCTGAAAGGAGGAATTGAATCCTGTTAGACATGGTTCGATCCATGATGGGGTTTGCAAATCTGTCAATCTTCTTTTGGGGATACACTCTTGAAACTGCCTTCTATATACTAAATAAGATTTCAAGCAAGTTTGTCAATAAAACTCCATATGAGATATGGACAGGACGTAGGTCGGTACTCTCACACCTTAAAATTTGGGGGTGTCTAGCTTATGTCAAGCATTTAAAAATGGATAAGCTTGGACCAAAGTTCGATAAATGCTTGATCGTAGGGTACCTAAAGGAAACTAAAAGGTATAACTTTTGCCTTGTTGAAGAACAAAAGGTGTTCGTCAGCAACAAGATAATCTTTTTTAAAAAAAAATTGAAAAAAAAACTAATGCTAGCAAAATTAAACTTGGTGAAGTTCATGAAGTAGAAAAATTAGCACACACAGAATTGGATTTGATTCGAGAATCGAATCTGGAGCCTATAGAGGCACCATTATGGAGATCCGATAGAGTATCGCATTAATCAGACAGATACTATGATTTTTTGATCTAGAATAGTGATCCTATCGAACTAGATGAGAATGATGAAGATCCGATCACCTATATGAAAGCCATGCAAAGGTCCAACTCTCAAAAATAGCTTAAGGTCATGAAATCCGAGATGGAGTCCATAGAGATCAATAGTGTATGGATACTAGTTGATCTGCCTGAAGAAATAAAATTCATAGGGTGTAAGCAGATTTTCAAAAGAAAAAGAGGGGCGGACGAGAATATGGATACCTATAAAGTCTATCTAATTGTCAAGGATTACCGTCAATGTTATGGTATTAACTATAATGAGACTTTCTCATTTGTGACAATACTCAAGTCCATCCGAATTATACTTGTAATGGCAGTACACTTAGATTATGAGATCTGACAAATTGATGTCAAAATTATTTTTCTTAATGGAGAGCTGGAAGAAGAGGTGTATATGATACAACCTGAAAGATTCACATGCATAGACGAATCTAAGGTTTGTAAACTAAATAGGTCTATCTATGGACTTAAGCAGGCATCTAAGAGTTGAAACATACATTTTAATAAGGTAATCAAAATATATGGTTTCATTAAGAATAGAGAAGAGCCTTACGTCTACAAATCGACTAACGATTTTATAGTCATCTTCCTTGTTTGACATACTGTTAATAGGAAATGACATCCCAGCTTTGCAAAGTATAAAGTTGTGGCTCTTATCATAGTTCTTTATAAAAGATTTGAGAGAAGCATTTTACATCCTAGGGATGAAGATCTATAGAGATAAATCTAGAAGATTGCTTAGATTATCTCAATCCCATACATCGATATCATATTGAAATGGTTCAACATGGAGAATTTTAAGAAAGACTATCTTCCGATAGACCATGAGATTACTCTCTCCAAGAAAGATTGTCCAACAATCCCTTAGGAGAGAGAGCATATGAGTAGGATCCCATATGCTTTGACAGTGAAATATATCATATATGCCATGACATGTACGAGACTAGATGTGGCCTATTCACTAGAGATAGTCAGTAGGTATCAGTATGATCTGGATGAAAATCATTGGAAGGTTGTGAGGACAATCCTTAAGTATTTAAAAAATGCTAAAAACCAATGGCTTTTCTATGGAGACACTGATTTGAAACTTATGGGATATACTGATTTCAATTTTTAGTCAAATTATGATGACAGTAGAAGTGTGTCGAGCTCCATATTTACCTTAAATGGAGGAGCAATTTGCTGGAAGAGTTTCAAGCAACATATTATGGCCAATTCTGTATGCAAAGCAGAATACATTATTATATCCGATGCTTCAAAGGAGGTGATGTAGTTATGAAAGTTCATCACTGAGCTTGAAGTGGTACCTTCAATTGATGGCCCTATTCTGCTATACTGTGATAATACTGGAGCCATAGCTCAAGCGAAAGAATCAATATCACACCAGTGTACCAAGCATATTTTGCGTCGCTATCATCTTGTGCGTGAGATCGTGGATCGAGGTGATGTCGAGCTTTCAAAGATCGATGAAAAAAAAACATAGCCGACCCCTTCACTAAAGCTCTTGGGATCAAAGAGTTCGATGATCATAAGTAGAAGATGGGTATAAGCTAATACCCCGATTGATTTTAGTTCAAGTAGAAATTGTTGGGAAATGTATCCTAAAGTCAATCATTTGGATGATTGTACTCATTTTATAATATGCATATGAATTATTTATCAATGAATAAAAATTATTTTGGCATCATTCATTATAAAGTTACATATTTTTTGCTAGAACTCTTATGTTGTGATGAAGTCTTTAGAAATATAAAGTAATCGATAAAGGAGGATTTATTATATAGTTCTTAAATATGTTCACGACCAAATGATACGTCATTAAAAAATAATGATGTTTATCGAGTGAAGGTCGTTGTATGCCATATAGATCGGTTGTCCTCCTAATCAAGGAGTGTAGAGATATTGGTATGGCATATAGATGAGAAGTAGGAGTACATTGTCACTGAATAAGTGACTCACTTACTGACCACTCTACTGTCGAGAGCAGCTCATGAAGTATATGGGCATAAGTATCCTTCAGACTTGAGATCACCATAGTGACTTGTAAGCAACTCACTGTACTTTGATGTCGAATTATCTGTGCTTCTAATGCAGTGATGGAAGGCTACTGGGAACTGTCAGGTATTTATGAAGTCTGTGTGTGGATTAAGATGAAATTGACCCCTCTGAATCATAAGAGCTAATACATCACTATATTTTAATTTAATAAAATCTTGATCAGGATAATTTATGTGATGAATTTGAAAGGTTAGATTACAATGTGGATGATCTTTCAGGGTTGGCAGTTTACCCCTAGATCATCTTAGAGCATTCAAGATCAAAGGGATAAATTATGCGATAACCATATGCATAGATTCTTGAATATTACTTGCAAATATTTGATTTATCTGGATATCAGAAATCATTGCTAGATAGTAACTTCGATTAGTATAGAAAATGATTTCTATGCTACCAGCTTAGTGTTCGAACCTATGGAGTCACGCAGAAAGTCAAGTGATATAAGAAAGACTTGACCTAAGTCTATATATTTAATTTGAAAGTACATGATTTGATTAAATAAATAAATTAACTTAATTGAGAATTAAGTTATGGGTCATACGGGATTAATGAAGAAAACATAGGTAGTGCTATGCATGCAATTTCAAAAGTTTTTGTACAGTGGAAGAAAAAGATTAAATAATTTAATCTAAATTACATACATAAGATCTAATCTAGACTATCATATCATGATAAAGTATATAAAATATGATGTACTTTAGATCTAAAAATAAAAACTCACATCGATCTCATCGATGCTAAAATTCTAGATCTAACTATTAGATCTAAGGATATGATCAAGATAGGTTAGAAACAATTACCAAACTAATAAGATCTTGTTCTTTGATAGTCTAACACTTGGAGAAGATATTTTTCAGATCACTCGCAGTCACATGAAGTCATCTAGTCTCTATAAAAAAATTCACGCGAAGACTAGTGCAGATCAGGGGTTTGGAGGTGCTAGCCTGCAAGCAACTTCGATGGCTAATCTCTTTCTTTTTTTTCAAGCACTTTGGATATTTCAAAGGATGAGGAGATCTATTGGAGGAAGAGAGGAGGAGGAGAATAGCTCTAGAAAAATAAAAACCAGCAAGAAAATTGATGTTATGGTGCCAAGAATAGGGGACCTCTTTTTATAGGCAAAGAATTAGGGTTTTCATCCAAGGGAGGGTGCCAAGAGTCTACGCCAAACACCTTTTGGCATCCCAAAAATTTTTAGAAAGGATTCTACAATGTGAAAAAGGATTCTTGTGTCTCACACAACCAATAACTATTCAAGAAAAATAAAGAAAAAATCATATGGCATCAAAAACCTTCTTCGTATGAAAAATTCTTTTTCATGTTTTCATCTTATCTCTAATTTGAATCGCATTCAAATTTGACAAGAGATAGGATTATGAGTCATCAATCATTGCCACCCACCCTTATTAGGTCTACTACTTTGACACCAAAAAGGTCAAGCCAAATCCTATTTAGTATGGAGATAAGAGCATGGGTCCAAGTATGGTGCAAGGAGATAAGGATAGAGTCCTAGTCAATTTGGACTCTTCATTTCTAATTCAATTCTAATTCAAATCAAATTTAGATTGAACCCACTAATAGAAATAAATCTAATCCAATTAAAAATCTAAATATCTCTATAAATTTTTAACCCAATTAGGAATTGCCTGATTTCAAATCCTGATCGAATCAGGATCAAATTTTTCTTGTAATCAGGATTGATCATATCAAACCCAATCTAAGTCGAACTAAATCTAATTCAATTAGACTTGATTCAAAGCTTTTTACTCAATTAAATTAAGTCAATTACTAATTAAGTCTTCATTGATAGTAGAGTCTCAGTCTCAGTAGGACTCCCCTCCAGAGTCTCAGTCCCAGTAGGACTCCTCATCAGAGTCACAATTCAATTGGACTCTTCAGCCATCAGATCTAATCAAATCTTCTAATGTGTGTGATCTCATAGGTTTGAACTTAAGCTGATAGCATAGGAATAACATTCTATACCAATCGATGTAACCATCTAGCAATGATGACCCGACGATCAGATAGGTCAAAGTATTGCAAAGCAACATTCTAGAACCTATTGACGTATGGTTACTATATGATTCATCCTTTTGACCCCAATTTCAAGGTGATTTAGGATTTAACTGTCAACCCTAATTTAGTTGACCACATTATATTTCAATCTTTCAAATCCATCTCATGGATTACTCTAGTCAAAGCTTTACTAAATTGAATACACTGATGCATATCTCCTACAAATTTAGAGAGATCAATTTCATCTTGACACACACACTGACTTGATAAGTATTTGACTGTACTCAGTATCCTTCTGTCACTGAATTAAAAACTTAAATGATCTGATACTAAAGTATAGTAAGTTATTTATAAGTCATTTAGTGTTCTCAGGTCTGAGAGACACTTATACTTATACCCTTCATGAGTTACTCTTGACAGTAGAGTGCTTAGCACATGGTCATGTTCGATGTAAATGTACTCCTACATTCCATCTGTATGTCATAACTGTTGGGAATAGTATCCCAAAGCCAATCATCAGCCTGTTGACGGTTGTGCTCTTTCATGTATTAGTATATGAATTATAAATAAATAAAAATTATTTTGATATTTTTCATCATAAATTATTTCATCTTCTAATGAACTCTTATGTTGTGGTGAAGTCCTTAGGACTATTTAGACTCGACAAAGGAGGATTTATCGTTTAGTCCTTAAATCTGTTTGTGACCAAATGATACGTTGTTACCAAGGACAACGACATTTATCAAGCATAGGTCGTTGTGTGTCATATGGGTTGGTTGTCTTCTTAACCAAGGAGTATGGAGATACTGGTATGGCATACAGGTGAGATATAAGGGTACATCTGCTCTGAACGTGACTGACTCCAGAGCTTTTTCTGCTGTCAAGATTTGCTCCGATGGGATATGGATATAACTGTCCCTCCAACCTGAGACCGCCACGGTGACTTGCAAGTAACTCACTGCACTTAGGCACTGGACTATCTGAATTTTTAATTCAGTGACGGAAGGCTGCTGGGTATAGTCAAGTACTTGACTTGTCGGTGCGTGTGTCAAGATGGGATTGACCACTTCAGTTCAGGAGTTGTGTACAGTTGTGTTTCAATTTAGTAAAATCTTGACCAAGGTAGTCCTAGTGAGGAGTCACAGGACTGTTTGAATTGAGCACGATTCAGATGATCTGATCAGGGTTGATAGTTTAACCCTGAGTCGTCCTATACACAGGTGTCAAAAGGGATTAATTATACAGTAACCATATTCGCTTAGGTTCTGAATGTAGCGATTGCGATTATCTGACCTATCCGGACATCAGGTACCATTGCTAGATGCTCACTTCGATTAGTACAGAAATTGATTCCTATGCTACCGGCTTAGGTTCAAACCTACGGGGTCACACACATTAGAGGTTCCTATCTGATCTGATGGTTAGTGAAGAGCCTCACTGGACTGGAACTCTTCGACCAAGAGTCTTAATGCTCGAAGACTCTATTCTTACGTGTCTAGAACTCTGTAATCAAGAATCAAAATTTTTTGATCATGAGTTCCACACATTTTGGGTACCAGAGTCAAGAGTCCCACTGGTTTGGGACTCTTCGATCAATGTTTCATATCGATGGACATTGATGCCCGATTGCCCATTGAATTTGAACTCAGTATTTATGAGAGATTTAATTAATGATTTGATCACTAATTAATTCAATTTGATTGAGTAATTATTTTTGGATCAAGTCCAATTGAATTGGATTCAGTTGGGTTTGACCCGATTAGGTTAAGAGTTGACCTAATCGCCGAGGTGGTTTGATCTCTGATCTGATCAGGGGTTGGACTTAGTCAATTCTTGATTTGATTAAAATTTTATTGAGTCTAATTAAGTCTAATTGTGTTGGGTTTAACTTAGTCTAATTGTGCCTAACCTATTTTAATAAGGTTGGTTCAATTAGGTTTGAAACCATCTTTGACTTATCTCCCTGCGCCACCTCACTCACCTGCACCCATTTGAATTCATGAGAAACGAGTTCTCATGAATTTTCTCCCATGCAGAAGCCTTCCCACGCCCCTTCTTTGTGCGCCATTTTGAATGGATAATGATAAGGTTGGTTGGCTATTCAAATTCAAAGAATGTTTGAATTTGAATGGTTAACAAATCTCTGTGCCATCCCTTTCTTTTGTGCGCCCCTTCCTCCACACGAGAAAAGGTTTCTCGTGTAAACTCTCCATGCATAAAGAAGCCCACGCCCTTCCCTTCATGGCATGAGAAAGTTTTTGTGCGTGAGAAAAGAAAAGAAAAGAAGAGAAAAGAAAAGCAGAGAAACTAGGCGCAAGTTTTTTCTTTTATGTGTACCCTAGGGTTACTGCATAGGGTTTGGAAAGTGAGAAAGTGAGCTACGAGTGTCGTGAGCCTACCAGATCTCAGAGAGAGCTTCATCAACCTCTCAAGTACATCTGCTGATGATCTGAAGCATCCAAAGAATCGACAGATCAAGATCGAAGAAGTTCGATCAGCATCAGCCGTCGGAAGGGTTCTGCAATGAACTAGCATTCGTGAGGAGCCGATCAGATCGAAAGCTTCATATGGATGATCTGCAGAGGCCAGACACACTGTGTAGCTGTATTACAATGATCAGACCCTCCTGATAGTGATCAGATTGCGGTGATCGACTATCCGCACGAAGGTAATGTGTTCTGAACATATAACAGTAAAATATTTACTGTAGAGAATTCGAAATTTTAAATTTAAATACATGCTATATATATCATATTTAGATCCATGTATAGGATTAATATATATTAATTAATTAGATTAATTAATAATTTTCACTGTAAAATTATAATTTTAAAAAGTTTTAAAATTATCATTTTACCCCGGCATTGAAATTCACTTCAAATGGTATCAGAGCAGGTTCTAAAATATGATATATATTTGCATGTGTAGATTAAGTAGTAATCTAAAAGTTTAAATTTGAAATTTAAATTTAAAATTTAAAATTCAAAATTTAAAATTCAAAATTTAAAATTTAAAATTTTAAATTTAAAATTCAAAATTCAAAATTCAAAAATTTGAAATTTAAAATTTAAAATTTAAAATTTATTTGAAATTTCAAATTTAAAATTCAAAATTTAAAATTTGAAATTTGAAATTCAAAATTTGAAATTCAAAAATTTAAAATTTAAAATTTATTTGAAATTTAAAATTCAAAATTTAAAATTTAAAATTTAAAATTTAAATTTTAAAATTGGTATATTTAGATATACTTAATCCAAATAGCAAATAGTCTAATTGGGTTGGTTGCCATGGTCGTCCGGTCATAGGAGAAAAGTAGGATTTAAAAACTCTCTCCTCCCATTCGATGGGGTTCTCCTATGGTGGTAGGGGTGCCAATGCGATTATATCCCATGCAGACGAAGCAGCGAAAGGATTTAATTGTAAAGGTTCAATTGTAAAATTTATCATGAATGTGTTAGATTAGATCTAAAGGAATATTCATGATTTATTTTAATTGAGTTATTTTCTGTTATGTAATTAGCAATAGGATTGCTGTTTATGAAATATACTGATCCGTTTGTGAAATGAGTCAACATATTTGATGAACAAAAAATAAAATCTTTCAAATTTAAAAATTATTTTTGAAATATCAAACCCTGACCCATTAGCCCAAATACTTAATTAAAAGAATTAAGTGTTGTCTAGTTGGGCTAAAATTGTGAATTAAGACCTAAGACAATTGCATAAACTTGTGGGTCAATGGGTTAGATGGATTAGGTCCATAATTGGGTTAGACCTAAGGTTAGATTAAAGAAATAGACTAAATTAGAGTAATTGGTCAAATCTAATCAAAAGTTAAATTAGATTAGGTCAAGGACACTCTTGACTCAACTCCAATAGTTATAGTTGAATGGGTCTATATCTTTAATTAGACCAAGATGGACTTAATTCATGGCTACGTGGTGGAACTCTATTTACTAAGTTGATCAAATTAAAACTAATGAACCGGTTGGTGTCTAAGGTAAGTTCGACAGTCTGACCAGTGGTTTTTAAGTGGGAGCTACTTGCATTGATTCGATCTCTGACGAGTTAATGGCTTATCCTCACCACTGATCTCACTTACCTGGCCAACCTGGTGAGTTAGGTTTTGATTAGATCACTTGGTGATTAGGGCTCACCCATGTCATTAGGTAAATCAGTGTGACTGATTTAGGTGCTCCTAATGCCGGCTTTAATTAAATCTTTTTTAATCTGACTTGGTGAAGTCAGTGGGAGGATTGAAATTGGCTAGTTAATTTTTTCTCTTCTATCCTTTAATAAAAATTCTCAAAAATTATTAAGTCCCTAAAATGATTAAGTTATAGTGATAACTAAGTCATAGCCTCCCATTAAGTGAGTGATAATGAGTCCATTAGTTTAATAATCATTGGAGGCCCAAAGGCCTGGTGCTTATTATCTAATAAAATTATCATTCATAATATGATAATTTGGTTGAGTCTTTCTGATGGTGGTCAGGTTGGCCGATCAAAGTCGGGCATGATCATTTATTGGTCCGATTCACCAAATCTAATCATGTTAATGGTTGGACCTAACCAGAATTTTTTAGTGGAGGCCAAAGCCTACTGATTAGGTTCTGGGGCAAAATTAATTACTAGAAGTTGTTTAGAGAAACAACTGGTTATGAACCTATCCATAGATGCACATGGATTGACCAACCAAAGTTGGGCTCATGTGTAGTTTGTGTGGATTCTAGTACCCACTAAGGAATTAAAGTAATTTCTCAAATTGGAGGTTGAGGCTATCAGTTCATAAAAATACTGGGAGAAACTTTAGACTAAAGTTCAAGTCTTTAGTATTAATAATTTATATACTAATAAAGGTCTGATTTTCTTTTATGCAGCTATGGCCACTACCCTGTCGCTCCGATCATTATTAGATAATGACAAGCTCACGGGACCTAATTTTGATAGCTGGTATCGAAAATTGAAAATCATCCTTGAGCATGAGCGGATCCTTTATGTAGTAACGGATCCGACACCTGAGGAGCCAGCCCCGAACGCTAGAAGAACGGTCTGAGATACTTATCAGAAGTGGCTCAACGATCACACCACCGTTCGATGCATAATGCTGGCGGCAATAAATGATGAGTTCAGCCATAGGTTCGAGAATGCCCAGCCATAGTAGATGCTTCAAATATTGAACGACTCCTTTGGTACGCCTGACGACGTTGAAGGCACAAAATTAGTTGTGCCATTTTCAATGCTTGGATGAGGGATGGGGCCTCAGTCACCGATCATGTACTGTACATGATCGAAATGATTGAGCGCCTAAATAAACTGGGCTTTTTCTTGCACAAGCAGCTCGGTAAGGATGCGATCCTTAATTCTTTGCCCAAGTCCTTCCTCTCCTTCTTTACTCATTTTCGGATGACAAAACCTACAGTGAACTACCACAGTTTGTTGGGGTTGCTGCAGAACTTTGAGAAGGACCACAGCTCCATAAGAAGTCGGTGAATGTTGTGGGAGGGTCTTCTTCTGGTCATCGACCCTTTAAGAAAGGAAAGAAGAAGAAGAAGAAGAAGAATAAGAAGGAGCAGCCGCATGCTAGGACGTCAGCACAGGGTCAGACCAAGAAGTGCAAGCTTGACCAGAGCCAGGCAGAGTACTTCTTTTGCAAGAAGCAAAGGCACTGGAAGAGGAACTGTCCTCTATACATTGCCTCCCTAGACCCGAACAGGCTGAAGAAGAAGCAAGATAATTATATGATAACACGTTGTAACTTTTCTATTTGTGATACTACTGCCTGGGTATTGGATACTGGAAGCCCTTATCATATCTGTAATTCGATGCAGGGTCTGCAGATCAGTAGGAGATTTGATGAAGGCGAGAGGTTCCTGAACGTTGGAGATGAAAGTAAAGTTTCAGTTCTAGCTTTAGGAATCATGAATCTTGTAATCAACTCTTGTAATGTAATTCTGAGTGAATGTCACTATTGTCCAAGTTTTTTATTAAATATTATTGCTGTAGGCCTTTTGGCCATGAACAGTTATGAATTTTTAATAAAAGGAAATGTTTGCAATATCATTTTGAATGGTGTTACAATGTTTGTTGGACAACTAAATAATAGAATTTACTTACTATCACAGCCTGTTAATATGGTTCAAACCTTCAATAAATACTTTAGAATGGATAATATGTCAGAAGTCTACCTTTGGCACTGTAGGCTAGGTCATATCAATAAAAACAGGATAAACAGGTTGGCTCAAGAAGGAATTCTTGAAGTTGGTGATTGTGAATCACTTCCAACCTGTGAGTCCTGTCTTCTTGGAAAGAGGACCAAGTCACCTTTTACTGGAAAAGGTGAGCGAGCCAGTGAACTTTTGGGTCTGATACATTCTGATGTATGTGGACCCACGAGCTCAAGTGCAAGAGGTGGATATTTCTACTTCATAACCTTCACAGACGACCTATTGAGGTATGGATATGTCTACCTAATGAAGCATAAGTCAGAGTCGTTTGAAATGTTCAAACTATTTCGAAATGAGGTAGAAAAATAAACTAAAAAATGTATTAAAACTCTTCGATCTGATCGAGGAGGTGAATATCTTTCCAATGAGTTTCTGACATATCTTGGAGAGAATGGGATTCTCTCTCAGTGGACTCCTCCTGGAACACCACAGCATAATGGTGTGTCTAAAATGAGGAATCGGATCTTGTTGGACATGGTTCAATCCATGATGGGGTTTGCTGGTCTGCCGATCTTCTTCCAAAGATATGCACTCGAATCGGCTTGTTACCTTCTAAATAGGATTTCAAGTAAGTCTGTAGCCAAAACGCCTTATAAGATATGGATAGGACGTAAGCCAGTACTCTCACACCTTAGGGTTTGGGGGTGTCTGGCTTATGTTAAACGTTTAATTATGGACAAGCTTGGACCTAGGTTTGATAAGTGTTATTTCATAGGGTATCCAAAAGAGACCAAAGGATATTATTTCTATCTAGCTGATGAGCATAAGGTGTTTGTCAGCCTTAAGACAATCTTTTTGAAAAAGAAGTTCCTTGATGAAGGGACTGTTGCCTCTAAGGTCGAACTTGAGGAAGTTCGACAGGTGGAAAAATCGACACAAGTTGTTGAACCTGAACTGGATTTGGTTAGATCAGATCTGGAGCCCATTATTCCTGCACCCTTAAGGCGGTTTGGTAGAGTACCACATCAACCAGATAGATACTATGGTTTCTTGGTCCGGGACGATGATCCTGTCGAATTTGATGAAAACGATGAGGATCCGATCACCTACATGGATGCAATGCAGAGACCTGACTCTGAAAAATGGCTAGAGGCCATGAAATCTGAAATGAAGTACATGAAGGTCAACGATGTGTGGACATTGGTTGACCCACCCGAAGGATAAAACCCATAGGGTGTAAGTGGATCTTCAAGAGGCAGAGGAGCGCAGATGGAAAGGTGGAGACCTATAAAGTCCATCTGATTGTCAAGGGATATCGTCAACATTATGGTATAGACTATGATGAGACATTTTCTCCTGTGGCAATGCTCAAATCCATTCGGATTATGCTTGTGATAGCTGCCCATCTGGACTATGAAATCTGACAGATGGATGTGAAGACAGCTTTCCTAAATGGAGAGCTGGACGAAGAGGTGTATATGATACAACCTGAAGGGTTCACATCCACAGATGAGTCTAAGGTGTACAGGTTACAGAAGTCCATTTATGGACTTAAGCAGGCATCCCGGAGTTAGAACATACATTTTGATAGGACGATTAAGACATATGGCTTCGTTAAGAATGGAGAAGAGCCCTGCATTTATAAGTGGGCTAATGGTCCAATAGTGATATTTCTTGTATTGTATGTGGATGATATTCTCTTAATCGGGAATGATGTCCCTGCATTACAGGGAATAAAGATTTGGCTGTCGTCACAGTTCTCCATGAAGGATCTGGGAGAAGCTTCCTACATCCTAGGGATGAGGATCTATAGGGATAGATCTAAAAAGTTGCTTGGCTTATCCCAGTCCACGTACATTGATACTATGCTGAAGAGGTTCAGCATGAAGAATTCGAAGAAAGGCTATCTACCGATAGGCCATGGAATTTCTTTCTCGAAGAGGGATTGTCCGACAACACCTCAAGAGAGAGAGCGTATGGGTAGGATTCCATATACTTCGACAGTAGGATCTATCATGTACGCTATAACATGTATATGATCAGATGTGGCATACTCACTAGGGGTAGTGAGTAGATACCAATCTGATCCAGAGGAGAATCACTGGAAGGTTGTTAAAACCATCCTGAAATATTTAAGAAATACTAAGGACCAGTGGCTTATTTATGGTGAGTCGAACTTGAGACTTATAGGGTTTACAGACTTCAATTTTCAGTCTGATCACAATGACAGCAAGAGTGTGTCAGAATTTGTTTTTATCCTTAATGGTGGGGCTGTCTGCTGGAAGAGTTTCAAGCAGCACACTGTGGCTGATTCAGTTTGCGAGGCAGAGTATGTCGCTGCATCAGATGCTGCCAAAGAAGCGATGTTGCTGAAGAAATTCATCACCGAGCTCAGAGTAGCACCCTCTTTTGTTGGTCCAGTTCTGCTCTACTGTGACAGCTCTGGAGCTATTGCTCAGACGAAGGAATCGAAGGCACACCAGCAGACGAAGCATATTCTGTGCTGCTACCATCTCATCCGAGAAATCGTAAATCGAGGTGAGTCGATCTTCAGAAGATCGATGGAAAGAAGAACCTGACCGATCCATTCACTAAAGCCATTGCGGTGAAAGAGTTCGACGATTTCAAGTCAAAGATGGGTATTAGATACTGCATCAATTGGCTTTAGGTCAAGTGAGAGATTGTTGGGAATAGTGTCCCAAAGCCAATCGTCAGTCTATTGACAGTTGTGCTCTTTCTTGTATTAGTATATGAATTATAAATAAATAAAAATTATTTTGATATTTTTCATCATAAATTGTTTCATCTTTTAATGAACTCCTGTGTTGTGGTGAAATCCTTAGGACTATTTAGACTCGACAAAGGAGGATTTATCGTTTAGTCCTTAAACCTGTTCGCGACCAAATGATACATTGTTACTAAGGACAACAACGTTTATCAAACATAGGTCATTGTGTGCCATATGGGTTGGTTATCCTCTTAACCAAGGAGTGTGGAGACACTGATATGGCATACAGGTGAGATATAAGGGTACATCTACATTGAATGTGACCGACTCTGGAGCTTTTTCTGCTGTCAAGATTTGCTCCGATGGGATATGGGTATAATTATCCCTCCGACCTAAGACCGCCACGGTGACTTGCAAGCAACTCACTACACTTAGACATTGAACTTCTTAAATTTCTAATTCAGTGACGGAAGGCTCCTGGGTGTAGTCAAGTACTTGACTTGTCGGTACGTGTGTCAAGATGGGATTGACCACTCCAGTTCAGAAGCTGTGTACAGTCATGTTTCAATTTAGCAAAACCTTGGCTAGGATAGTCCTAATGAGGAGTCACAGGACTGTTTGAATTGAGCACAATTCGAATAATCTGATCAGGGTTGATAGTTTAACCCTGAGTCGTCCTATACACAAGGGTCAAAAGGGATGAATTATACAGTAACCATATTCGCGTAGGTTCTGAATGTTACGATTGTGACTATTCAACCTATCCGAATGTCGAGTACCATTGCTAGATGGTCACTTTGATTAGTACAGGAATTGGTTCCTATGCTATCGGTTTAGGTTCGAACCTGTGGGGTCGCATACATTAGAGGTTCCTATCTGATCTGATGGCTGGTGAAGAGTCCCATTGGACTGAGACTCTTCGACCAAGAGTCCTAATACTCGAGAACTCTAGTCCTACATGTCTGGAACTTTGTAATCGAGAATCAGGATTCTCTAATCATGAGTTCCACATATTTTGGGTACCGGGGTCAAGAGTCCCACTGGTTTGGGACTCTTCGATCAAGGTTTCATATCGATGGACTTTGATGCCTGATTGCCCATTAGATTTGGACTCAGTATTTATGAGAAGTTTAATTAGTAATTTGATCACTAATTAACTCAATTTGATTGAGTAATTATTTTTGGATCAAGTCCAATTGAATTGGATTCAGTTGGGTTGGACCCGATTAGGTTAAGAGTTGACCTAATCGCCGAGGTGGTTTGGTCTCTGATCTGATCAGGTGTTGGGCTTAGTCAATTTTTGATTTGATTAAAATTTTATTGAGCCTAATTAAGCCTAATTGTGTTGGGTTTAACTTAGTCTAATTGTGCCTAACCTATTTTAATAAGGTTGGTTCAATTAGGTTTGAAACCACCTTTGACTTATCTCCCTGCGCCACCTCACTCACCTGCACCCATTTGAATTCACGAGAAACGAGTTCTCATGAATTTTCTCCCACGCAGAAGCCTTCCCACACCTCTTATTTGTGTGCCATTTTGAATGGATAATGATAAGGTTGGTTGGCCATTCAAATTCAAAGAATGTTTGAATTTGAATGGTTAACAAATCTCTGCGCCATCCCCTTCTTTTGTGCGCCCCTTCCTCCACACGAGAAAAAGTTTCTTGTGTAAACTCTCCATGCACAAAGAAGCCCACGCCCTTCCCTTCTCACACCAAGAGTGGATAAAATTGGTTGGTTGGCATTTGAATTCAAATTTGATTTGAATTCAAGTGAGCAACCACTTATCTTTATCCTCTCACACGGTGAAAATGCTGAAAAGATGCGGTCTTGCATCATTTTAAAAAGAAGAGAAGATAGGGCATGCGAATATCTGATCCCAGAGAAAAAGTATGGTGTGAGAAAGTTTTTGTGCATGTGAAAAGAAAAGAAAAGAAGAGAAAAGAAAAGTAGAGAGACTAGGCGCAAGTTTTTTCTTTTGTGTGTACCCTAGGGTTACTGCCTAGGATTCGAGAAGTGAGAAAGTGAGCTACGAGTGTTGTGAGCCTACCAGATCTCAGGGAGAGCTTCATCAACCTCTCAAGTATATCTGTTGATGATCCAGAGCATTCGAGGAATCGATAGATCAAGATCGAAGGAGTTCGATCAGTATCAGCCATCGAAAGGATTCTGCAACGAACTAGCATTCGTGAGGAGCCGATCAGACCGGGAGCTTCATTTGGATGATCCGCAGAGATCAAATATACTGTGTGGCTGTATTACAATGATCAAACTCTTTCGACAGTGATCAAATTGCGGTGATCGACTATCCGCATGAAGGTAATGTGTTCTGAACACATAACAGTAAAATATTTACTGTAGAGAATTTGAAATTTCAAATTTAAATGCATGCTATATATATCATATTTAAATCCATGTGTAGGATTAATATATATTAATTAATTAGATTAATTAATAATTTTTACTGTAAAATTATAATTTTGAAAAAGTTTTAAAATTACCGTTTTACCCCTGCACTGAAATTCACTTCAATAACAGTGTCTCTACACTCTTCGATTAAGAGGACAACAAACTCATATGGTACACAATGATCTATTCTCGATATTGCTATCATTTTATTAGTAGCATATCATTTGGTCACGAATATTTTTACGGATTAAACGATGAATTCTTTTTTGTCGATCAATTATAGTCCTAAGGACTTCATTATAATACAGAAGTTCAAAGATGAATAATTTGTAATAAAAATATCAAATAACTTTTATTAATAAAAATTTATATACAATTACAAGAATGAGCGCAATCGTCAACAAGCTAACGATTGACTTTGGGACACATTTTTCAATAACTCTCACTTAGACTAAAGTCAATCGGTACAGTATCGTATACCCATCTTCGATTTGTAATCATCAAACTCTTTGATCTCGAGAATTTTAGTAAATGGGTCGGTCAGATTTTTTTTTTTCATCAATCTTCTGAAGGTCGACATCATCTCGATCTATGATCTTCTAGATAAGGTGATAGCCGTACAGAATATGCTTGGTGCGCTGATAGGACTTCAACTCCTTGGCTTGAGCAATGGCTGTAGTGTTGTTGTAGTATAACAAGACAGGACTATTAATGGAGGATGCCACTTCGAGCTCGTTAATGAACTTTTGCAACCATATAGCTTTCTTCACAGCATCGAATGCCGTGATATACTCCGCTTCACAAATGGAGTCAGCCATAGTATGCTGCTTGGAACTTTTCCACTAGATCGCTCATCGTTCTGGATAAAGATATAACCTGACACACTCTTGTTATCATCATGGTTTGACTGAAAGTTGGAGTCGGTAAACCTTACTAGTTTCAAATCAGTTTCACAATATATAAGCTACTGGTCCTTAGTATTTTTCAAATACTTAAGGATGGTCTTTACGACCTTTCAGTGGTTCTCTCCTGGATCAGACTGGTATCTGCTCACTACCCCTAGTGAGTATGCCACATCTAGTCTTGTATATATCATGACGTTCATTATAGAACCTACTGTCAAAGCATATAGAATTCTACTCATATACTCTTTCTCTTGAGGAATTGTCGGATAATCTTTTTTTGAGAGAGAAATCTCATGGTCTATTGGAAGATAGCCTTTCTTAAAATTTTTCATGCTGAACCACTTTAGCATAGTATCTGTGTGCGTAGACTGAGACAATTCAAGCAATTTTTTCAATCTATCTCTATAGATCTTCATCCCAAGAATGTAGGATGCTTCTCCCAAGTCTTTTATCGACAATTGAGATGATAACCAAACTTTTATCCCTTGTAATGTAGGGATGTAGCACATAACCTTATTGTCTATTAAAAAATATATCCTAAAGTCAATCATTAGCTTATTGACGATTGTGCTCATTCTTGTAATTGTATATGAATTTTTATTAATAAAAGTTATTTGATATTTTCATTACAAATTGTCTATCTTTAAACTCTGATATTGTAATGAAGTCCTTAGGACTTTAATTGATCGACAAAGGAGGATTTGTTGTTTAGTTCTTAAAAGTATTCACGATCAAATAATATGCTATTAATAGGACGATAGCAATATCGAGTATAGGTCATTGTGTATCATATAAGTTGGTTGTTCTCTTAACCAAAGAGTGTGGAGATACTATTATGGCATACAGATAAAATATAAAAGTACATTCACATCGAATATGACCATGTGTCGAGCACTCTGCTGTCAAGAGTAGCTCGTGAAGGGTATGGATATAAGTGTCTCTCCAACCTGAGACCATCACAGTGACTTATAAGTAACTCACTGTTCTTTAGTACTGGATCATCTGAGTTTATAGAAGGATACTGAGTGTAGTCAAGTACTTATCAAGTCGGTGTATGAGTCAAGATGGAATTGATCCCTCTAAATTAGTAGGAGATATGCATCAGTGTATGTCAATTTAGTAAAATCTTAATCAAGATAATCCATGAGATGGATTTAAAAAATTGAAATACAATGTGATGTGATATATCAACTTCAATAATCCGGAGAGGTCAATCTCCATCTTGATCCACACACAGACTGAGGAGAAAAATTCAGTACAGGGGTAAAATGGTAATTTTAAAATTTTTTAAAAATCATAATTTTACAGTGAAAAAATATTAAATAATCTAATTAATTAACATAAATTTACCCTACACTAGGATCTAAATATGATATATAGCATGCATGCATTTAAATTTGAAATTCGAATTTGAACAATAAACACTTTATTGTAATGTGTTCAGAACACAAAACCTTTGTGCGGATAGTAGATCGCCACAATTTGATCACCGTCAGGAGAGTCTGATCATCGTGATATAACCACACAGTGTGTCTGGTCTCTACGAATCATCCATACGAAGCTCCCGATCTGATCGACTCCTCACGAGTGTTAGCTCGTTGTAGAGCCCTTTTGACGGTCGATGCTGATCGAACTCCTTCGATTGATATCTGTCGATTTTTTGGATACTCCAGATCATCAACAAACATGCTTGAGAGGATGTTAAAGATCTTTCTGAGATTTTATGGGCTCATGACACTCGTAGCTCACTTTCTCACTTTCCGAACCCCAGGCTAAAACTCTAGGGAACTCACCGAAAACCTTGCACCCACTTTTCTTTCTTTTCTTTTTTTTTTTCTTGGAAGGATATGGACTTTCTTCTCATGCACAAGACTTCTCACGTCCCAAAATTTTTCTCCAAAAATCTTCTTCTTGCACGCCCCACTCTTCTCCTCCTTTTATAACAACGTCAAACATCTTATCCAAAAGAAAGGATAAAGATGAGTAATTGCACATTTGAATTCAAATCAAATTTTGAATTCAAATGGACACCAACTCATCCTTTATCCACTAAAGGCATGAGGCATGGCTTAAATTGTGCATGGAGTGATTTTATGAGAAACCTTTTCTCATGTAATAAATAGGACGTAAAAAAAAGGATAAGGCACAAAGATTGATTGCCCATTCAAATTCAAACTTTATTTTGAATTTGAATGGCCAACCAATCATCCTTATCCATTCATATGGCACATTAAAGTGGGGCGTGGAGAGGGCTTGGCATGAGAAAAAAATTCATGAGAAGTTCCTTCTCATGAATTCAAATGGGTGCAATGGAATTGAGGTGGCGCATGGAGATTGGGTCAAGGTGGTTTAATTATTTAAACCAACCTAATTGAACCAAATAAGTTAGATCCAATTAGACTAATTTAAACCCAACTTAATTAGGCTTAATTAGGTTCAATAAAATCCTAATCAAATCAAAAATTGACTAAGCCTAATCTCTGATCAAATCAGGGACCAAACCATCTTGACAATTAGATCAACTCTTAACCTAATCGGGTCAAACCCAACCGAATCCAATTCAATTGGACTTGATTCAAAAATAATTACTCAATCAAATTGAGTTAATTAGTGATCAAATCACTAATTAAACCTCTCATAAATGCTGAGTCCAAATTCAATGGGCAATCAGGCATCAGAATTCATCGATATGTAATCCTGATCGAAAAATCCCAACCAGTGGAACTCTTGACCTCGGTACCCATAATGTGTGAAACTCGTGATTAGAGAATCTTGATTCTCGATCATCGAGTATCAAATATGTAAGATTTTACATCAGCCATCAAATCAGATAGGAACCTCTAATGTGTGTGGCCCCGTAGGTTCAAACCTAAGCCGGTAGCACAGGAATCAACTTCTGTACTAATCGAAGTGACCATCTAGCAATGATATCCGACGATCGGATAGCTCGAATGGTCGCAATCGCAACACTCAGAACCTACATGAATATGGTTACTGTATAATTCATCCTTTTGATCCCTGTGTTTAGGACGACTCAGGGTTAAACTGTCAACCCTGATCAGATCATCCGAATCATGCTCAACTCAAACAGTCATGTGACTCCTCACAAGGACTATCTTGGCCAAAGTTTTGCTAAATTGAAACACGACTGTACACAACTCCTAAACTGAAGTGATCAATCCCATCTTGACACACGCACCGACAAGTCAAGTACTTGACTACACCCAGCAGCCTTCCGTCATTAAATTAAAAATTCAGGTAATCCAGTGCCTAAGTGCAGTGAGTTGCTTGCAAGTCACCGTGACGGTTTCAGATCGGAGGGATATTTATACCCATATTCCATCGAAGTAAATCTTGACAGCAGAAATAGCTCCGGAGTCGGTCACGTTCAGTGTAGATGTACCCTTACATCTCACCTGTATGCCATACCAGTGTCTCCACACCCATTAGTTAAGAAGACAACCAACCTATATGGCACACAATAACCTATGCTTGATAAATGTTGTCGTCCTTGGTAACAACGTATCATTTGGTCGCGAACAGATTTAAGGACTAAATGATAAATTCTCCTTTATTGAGTCTAAATAGTCCTAAGGACTTCACCACAACATAGGAGTTCATTAGAAGATGAAACATTTTGTGATGAAAAATACCAAAATAATTTTTATTAATTCATAATTCATGTATAAATACAAAAACGAGCACAACCATCAACAGGCTGATGATTGATTTTGGGACACTATTCCCAACAATCTCCCACTTGGCCTAAAGCCAATCGGTGCAGTATCTAATACCCATCTTCAACTTATAGTTGTCGAACTTCTTCACCACAATGACTTTAGTGAATGAGTCAATCAGGTTCTCCTTTCCATCGATCTTCTGAAGATCGACGTCACCTCGATCCATAATTTTCCGAATGAGATGGTAGCGGCGCAGAATATGCTTCGTCTGCTGGTGTGCCTTTGGTTCCTTCGCCTGAACAATGGCTCCAGAGCTGTCACAGTAGAGCAGAACTGGACCAACAAGGGAGGATGCTACTCTGAGCTTGGTGATGAATTTTCTCAGTCACACCATTTTTTTGACAGCATCTGATGCGGCGACATACTCTGCCTCGCAAACTGAATCAGCCACTGTGTGCTGCTTGGAACTTTTCCAGCAGATAGCCCCACCATTAAGGATAAAAATAAATCCCGACACACTTTTACTGTCATCGTGATCAGACTGGAAACTAGAGTTTGTAAACCCTATAAGTCTCAAATCCAATTCATCATAAACAAGCCACTGGTCCTTAGTATTTCTCAAATACTTCAGGATGGTTTTAACAATCTTCCAGTGATTCTCCCCTGGATCAGATTAGTATCTACTCACTATCCCTAGTGAGTATGCCACATCTGGTCGTGTACATGTCATGGCGTACATGATAGATCCCACTGCCGAAGCATATGGAATCCTACCCATACGCTCTCTCTCTTAAGGTGTTGTCGGATAATCTCTTTTTGAGAGAGAAATTCTATGGCCTATCGAAAGATATCTTTTCTTGAAATTCTCCATGCTGAACCTCTTCAGCATAGTATCAATGTACGTGGACTGAGATAAACCAAGCAACTTTTTAGATCTATCCCTATAGATCCTCATCCCTAGGATGTAGGAAGCTTCTCCCAGATCCTTCATGGAGAACTATGACGATAGCCAAATCTTTATTCCCTGTAATGCAGGGACATCATTCTCGATTAAGAGAATGTCATCCACATACAATACAAGAAATACTACTATTGGACCATTAGCCCACTTATAAATGCATGGCTCTTCTCCATTCTCAACGAAGCCATACGCCTTGATCGTCTTATCAAAATGTATGTTCCAACTTCGTGATGCCTGCTTAAGTCCATAAATGGACCTCTGTAGCCTGCACACCTTAAACTCATCTGTGGATATGAATCCTTCAGGTTGTATCATATACACCTCTTCTTCTAGCTCTCCGTTTAGGAAAGCTGTCTTCACATCCATCTGCCAGATTTCATAGTCCAGATGGACAGCTATCGCAAGCATAATCCGTGAAATTTAGTAAAGCCTTAGTCAGGGTAATCCATGAAATTGATTTAAAAAGTTGAAATACAATGTGGATGTAGCAATCTCGATTGACAGTTAACCTGAGACTATCCTAGAGCATCCAAGATCAAAAGAATGAATTATGCGGTAACCATGAGTATGGATTCTGAAATATTTTTTTACAATAATTCGATCTATCTGGACGTCGAAAACCATTACTAGATGGTATCTCGATTAGTGCAAGAATTAGTTCCTGTGCTACCGGCTTAGTGTTTGAACCTGTGGAGTCATGCACATAAGTCAGACAAAGTATAAAGAAATTGACTTATATTTATATGTCCAATCTGAAAGTACGTGACTAAATTGAACATATAAGCTAACTTGATTGAGAATTGAGTTATGGGTCAAACGAGATTGAAGAGTTGACTATGTCTAGCTAGCACTACACATGAAGTTCAGGTTCAATCCCAGGGATAAACAATCTCTATTTATGATCCATGGAACATATAAAAGGTTGGATTTAAGTACTAATTAATTTTAAATTAAATCTGAATTAATTAGACTTAAATAGGTCCAAAATTCAAGTTAGACTTAATACAAAAGTCCTAAAGAGTTTAGAATTGACAGTCTTTCGAAATTATTTCGAACCGACTTTGAATCGAATTTGAATCGACTTATTTTGGATGAGATATAAGTATTCTTACTTGCACTAAAATATCCACTCATGAAGTATGATCAAAAATTAGTTTGGTACTTATTTGGGGCGTCTCAAGTGGGTGTGGGAGTGGGTGCAAAGTGGATGTCATAAGTGATGGCAATTATATCTCATATAGGAGTCCTTTCATGAGTATTGGACCAATTCAAATCAGATTTGAATAAAAAATTCTCCTTTCATTGGATCATAAGAATCATCTATAAATAAAGAGGATCTCTATCTATAGATGAAAGAAGAGAATAGAATAGCAAACAAATCAAATTGAGAGAAGAGAAAAAGAGAGAGAGACAAACATGTGAAGAGAGGTCCTTCATCTTCTACATTTCTCCCTTTATTGCCACCTCCTCTCCTTGGGAGTGGATCCTTCTTGGGCATCTCACCTACTGGTGTGAGGTGTCACACCATCATATCTCATCCCTCGATTGATTGAGTTGCGAAGCCAATTGAATTAGAGTTCATCCTGCTTTTCTACGGCATCTGATGTATATGCAAAGTAGAGAGTCTGTATATCCAGGTCTCTGTGAAAGTTTATATCAGATAATTTGAGATTTGATCTCTGGTTCTGCTGCGATTCAGGTAAGGATTTTATCCTTAAACAAGTAGAATATTAGAAAAAATTTTTAGATACAACCTGGGCATTCTGGAGGAAAATTATTTCCTTCCCAACATCTTTTAGGCGTGAGGAACTGTTGGTTTGGATGCTCTAGGGATCTTAGGAGAGGTCCCTTTAAATAGGCATGAGGATTGAATCCTATTCAATCTCATAGTACAAATCCTACTTTCATTAGGTTTTCTAATAACTTAAGTTATTTAACTTACATTATGAATCCTATTAGGTGCTAACTCTTGAAGCCCTTGCATCCAATAATTCACACCTTCTTTTGCACCCAAGGGACGCCCCATATCAAATTAATAAGCCCTCTAATCATAGGACACATCCAACTTGATCAAATCAAAGTGGCGCTTCACAATAACTATCAAAAAAAATTAATTAGGAACTTGCACCCTAATTTAATTGATCCATAACCTTAGACACCCAACAATTGAAGTCTCATGAATCTAATTCATGTAGGTTATTAGCAAGTAATTAAGTTTAAATTATCTTATCAAATAAAAAATTTCAACAGAAAGAAGAATTGCGTCCAACCATATGCTACCAAGGTTATCATGAATCCAATCAGATTTTTCTAAACCCAATTAATACTTCATAAGTTCAATTACTAATTTCAAGCCTAATTCTTTTGTTGTGTGACCCCATAGGTTCAATTCTTTTTGGTAGTGAGATTTACAATAATCTCTATCAAAGTAACATTGAAACTCTTTTCAATAGGTTGAAATAATTCTACTATAACTCATCAAAGATTGTTGATCCAGAACAATCCTAGTGAGCTTTCACAATCCACCAGTGATCTAGCAGTATGTAGTGACAATCCAGTAGAATTGAAATAAACCTTAAAGTGTAGTTAACATGTGATTCAGTCTCTCTATCATGAGTCTCGACTAGATGGTAGGTCATGGATAAATCATCAAATATCATCGTCAGTCATATGATAGATTTGTTAGCTCAAGTCCAATTGTGACTTCTATGAAAACTCTTTTCCATCAATCATACTATTATGGTCACAGATTTTTGGACTTAGCTTTTCAAATCCTACAGGACTATTTCTTTCTACTAAGATTGATAGATCCCATCTTGATGTGCATCCTATCCCTATAGTGGATCAACTATCGCTAACATCCACTACAAGAGCTCATTGAAATTCATGTTTATGTATCAGTCAAACTACAGCAGCCTTACTGCGGATAGTAATACAGTCTCAGGTCAAAAGATCATTCACATAACTGCAGCATCAAGATGATCACTAACGATCGAGTGAAAATCTAAGTGATCTCTCGTATGGTTATGCGCAATACTAGTTGTTCTCTAACAACTATCCGTATTCATCGTCCAATATCTTTACACTGTAGATCAGAGATTCATCTATCCCGAAGAAAGCGATCTATGCATTAGTCTATTCGGATTGATTACCATTCTCATGATGATCCTATGATCAGAAATATTTAGGAATCAAATACATATTTCTAATTCTCAACACCTTGAGAATATGTATCAAAACTAATTTTATAGATGATTCAAAGATACATCACACTTGAATGAAAAATAAATTTATTCTTTTATTGATCAAATCAATGTATTAAGTATAAAATTATGTCATAGAGATATTACAATGTGTCAGCCATATTAACTTTTAGGACATATATTTAATAAAATGTTGGTCATAGCCATGGCTATTAAGTTATGAGTGTTTTGATTTGCATCAGATTTATGATTATATTGTATATAAATATTTGAAAAGATTGGATTTGCATTGAATCAGTATAAAATATATTTTTATATTTATTCACAGTATTATTCTTGAATATTATA
>NC_025996.2:67044973-67153952 GCF_000442705.2 Elaeis guineensis
CTAAGGTATGGAGATCTGATCTTTATTTTGATTTTGATAACCATTATTTTTCTTTTTAGATTTTAGATCATGGTAGTATATTCGTATCAAGATCTTAGCTATGATTTTTAAATCAGATCTAGTATGTGATTAAATTAAAAATATTTTAATTTATTTACTTTCATTGCTTAATATCTAAAAAAATTTTTAAACTACACATATGAAACCAAGCTATATTCTAACAGTGGTATCAGAGCATAAGTTTTGATACGAATATAAAAATCTCTCACATCTAAAATCTAATTTGTAGAAATCAGATCTGAAGGTTAGCAAGATGATCATGTCATTCTGCAATAAGGTTACTCTGGCATAATCCTGTTATACTGAACGGTTGCCTAGAATGATATAGAACATCGATTAATATTAGTTCTGATTTTTTGCATACTGTAATATGATTATAGAATTATTTTAGATCTAAAATAAATCATGACTTATTCAGATCTAAAATTAGTTTTAGATCTAAATATATTAATTAGGGTTTAATTTTACATGAATTATGAATTAATAAAAATTATTTTGATATTTTTCATCACAAAATATTTCATCTTCTAATGAACTCCTATGTTGTGGTGAAGTCCTTAGGACTATTTAGACTCGACAAAGGAGGATTTGCCGTTTAGTCCTTAAATCTGTTCGTGATCAAATGATACGTTGTTACCAAGGACGACAACGTTTATCAAGCATAGGTCGTTGTGTGCCATATAGGTTGGTTGTCCTTTTAACCAATGAGTGTGGGGACACTGGTATGACATACAGGTGAGATGTAAGGATACATCTGCACTGAATGTGACCGACTCCAGAGCTATTTCTGCTGTCAAGATTTGCTCCAATAGAATATGGGTATAAATGTCCCTCCGACCTGAGACCGCCACAGTGACTTGCAAGCAACTCACTGCACTTAGGCACTGGACTACCTGAATTTCTAATTCAGTGACAGAAGGCTGCTGGGTGTAGTCAAGTACTTAACTTGTCAGTGCGTGTGTCAAGATGGGATTGACCACTCCAGTTTAGGAGCTGTGTACAGTCGTGTTTCAATTTAGCAAAATTCTGATCAGGGTAGTCTTTGTGAGAAGTCACAGGACTGTTTGAGTTGAGCACGATTCGGATGATTTGATCAGGGTTGACAGTTTAACCCTGAGTCATCCTAAACACAGGGGTCAAAAGGATGAATTATACAGTAACCATATTCATGTAGGTTCTGAGTGTTGTGATTGTGACTCTTCGACCTATCTGGACATCGGGTACCATTGCTAGATGGTCACTAAGATTAGTATAGGAATTGGTTTTTGTGCTACCGACTTAGGTTCGAACCTGCGAGGTCACACACATTAGAGGTTCCTATCTGATCTGATGGCTGATGTAGAATCCTACATATTTGGGACTCAGTGATCGAGAATCAGGATTCTCTAATCACGAGTTCCACACATTATGGGTACCGGGGTCAAGAGTCCCACTGGTTGGGACTTTTCTATCAGGGTTACATATCGATAAATTCTGATGCCCGATTGCCCATCGAATTTGAACTCAGTATTTATGAGAGATTTAATTAGTGATTTGATTATTAATTAACTCAATTTGATTGAGTAATTATTTTTGGATCAAGTCCAATTGAATTAGATTCAGTTGGGTTTGACCCGATTAGGTTAAGAGTTGACCTAATCGTCAAAATAGTTTGGTCTCTGATTTGATCAGGGGTTGGGCTTAGTCAATTTCTGATTTGATTAAGATTTTATTGAGCCTAATTAAGCCTAATTTAGTTGGATTTAAATTAGTCTAATTAGACCTAAATTATTGGGTTCAATTAGGTTGGTTTAAATAATTAAACCACCTTGACCCAATCTCCATGCGCCACCTCACTTCCATTGCATCCATTTGAATTCATAAGAAGAAACTTCTCATGAATTATTTTCTCACACCAAGCCCTCTCCACGCCCCACTTTAATGTGCCATATGAATGGATAAGGATGATTGGTTGGCCATTCAAATTCAAAATAAAGTTTGAATTTGAATGGGCAATCAATCTTTGCACCTTATCCCTTTTTTTACGCCCCATTTATTACATGAGAAAAGATTTCTCATGAAATCACTCCATGCACAATTTAAGCCACGCCTCATGCCTTTAGTGGATAAGGGATGAGTTGGTGTCCATTTGAATTCAAAATTTGATTTGAATTCAAATGTGCAATTACTCATCTTTATCCTTTCTTTTGGATAAGACGTTTGATGTGGTTATAAAAGGAGGAGAAGAGTGGGGCGTGCAAAAAGAGAATTTTTGGAGAAAAATTCTGGGGCACGAGAAGTCTTGTGCATGAGAAGGAAGTCCATATCCTTCCAAGAGAAAAAGAAAGAAAAGAAAGAAAAGTGGGTGCAAGGTTTCCAGTGAGTTCCTTAGAATTTTAGCCTGAGGTTCGGGAAGTGAGAAATTGAGCTATGAGTGTCGTGAGCCTACAAAATCTCAGAAAGATCTTCAACATCCTCTCAAGCACATCTGTTGATGATCCAGAGCATCTGAAGAATCGACAGACATCGATCGAAGGAGTTCGATCAGCATCGACCGTCAAAAAAGCTCTACAACGAGTTAGCACTCGTGAGGAGTCGATCAGATCGGAAGCTTTGTGTGGATGATCCACAGAGGTCAAACACACTGTGTGGCTGCATCACAATGATCAGACTCTTCCGACGGTGATCAAATTACGACGATCTACTACCCGCACAAAGGTATTGTGTTCTGAACACATTACAGTAAAGTGTTTACTGTTTGAATTTGAAATTCAAATTTAAATGAATGCATGCTATATATCATATTTAGATCCTAGTGTAGGATAAATTTATGTTAATTAATTAGATTAATTAATATTTTTTCACTGTAAAATCATAATTTTGAAAAAGTTTTCAAATTACCATTTTACCCCTGCACTGAATATTCCCCAACAAATGGTATCAGAGCTAGGTTCTTAGATATGATATATATATATTTGCATGCGTAGATTAAGTTATAATCTAAAAGTTTAAATTTAAAATTTGAAATTTAAAATTTAAAATTTGAATTTTGAAAGTTGTTCAAAATTTAAAATTCAAAATTTGAAATTCAAAATTCAAAATTTTGAAATTCAAAATTTAAAATTTGAAATTTGATTAAAATTTCAAATTTAAAATTCAAAATTTAAAATTTGAAATTTGAAATTCAAAATTTGAAATTCAAAAATTTGAAATTTGAAATTTGTTTGAAATTTGAAATTCAAAATTTAAAATTTAAAATTTAAAATTTAAATTTTGAAATTGATATATTTAGATATACTTGATCCAAGTAGCAAGTAATCGAATTGGGTTGGTTGCCATGGCCGTCAGTCATAGGAGAAAGGCAGGGTTTAAAGGCCCTCTCCTCTCATTCGATGGGGTCTCCTATGACGATAGGGGTGCCGCTACAATTATATCCCATGTAGATGAAGTAGCGAAAAGAATTAATTTTAAAGGTTCAATTATGAAATTTATCATGAATGTGTTAGATTAGATCTAAAGGAATATTCATGATTTATTTTGATTGAGTTATTTTCTGTTATGTAATTTACAATAGGATTGCTATTTATGAAATGTGCTGATCTATTTGTGAAATAAGTCAACATATTTGGTGAACAAAAAATAAAACCTTTCAAATTTAAAAATTATTTTTGAAATGCCAAATCTTGATCCATCAGCCCAAATACTTAATTAAAAGAATTAAGTGTTGTCTAGTAGGTCTGAAATTGTGAATTAAGACCTAAGATAATTGCATAAACTTATGGGTTAATGGATTAGATGGATTAGGTCTATAATTGGGTTAGATCTAAGGTTAGCTTAAAGAAATAGACTAAATTAGAGTAATTGATCAAATCTAATCAAAAGTTGAATTAGATTAGGTCAAGGATACTCTAGACTCAACTCCAATAGTTGTAGTTGAATGGGTCCATGTCTTTAACTAGACCAAGATGGACTTAATTCATGGCTACACGGTGGAACCCAATTTACTAAGTTGATCAAATTAAAACTAATGAACCAATTGGTGTCTAAGATAAGTTTGGTAGTTTGACCAGTGGTTTTTAAGTGGGAGCTACTCGCAGTGATTCGATCTCTGACGAGTTAATGGCATATCCCCACCACTGATCTCACTTACCTGGCCAACCTGATGAATTAGATTTTGATTAGATCACTTGGTGATTTGGGCTCACCCATGTCATTAGGTAAATCAGTTTGACTGATTTAGGTGCTCCTAATGCCAGCTTTCATTAAATCTTTTTTTTTTAATCTGACTTGGTGAAGTCAGTGGGAGGATTGAAATTGGCTGAATATTTTTTTCTCATCTATCTTTTAATAAAATCCTCAAAAAAAATTATTAAGTCCCTAAAAATGATTAAGTTATATTGATAACTAAGTCATAGCCTCCCATTAAGTGAGTGATAATAAGTCTATTAGTTTAATAATCATTGGAGGCCCAAAGGCCTGGTGCTTATTGACTAATGAAATTATCATTCATAATATGATAATTTGGTTTGAGTCTTTCTGATGGTGATCAGGTTGGTCGGCCAAAGTCGGGCCTGATCATTCATTGGTCTGATTCACCAAATCAAATCATGTTAATGGTTGGACCTAACCAGATCTTTTCAGTGGAGGCCAAAGCCTACTGATTATGTTCTAGGGCAAAATCAATTACTAGAAGTTGTTTAGAGAAACAACTGGTTATGAACCTACCCATAGATGCACATGGGTTGACCAACCAAAGTTGGGCTCATATGTAGTCTGTGTGGATTCTAGTACCCACTAAGGAATTAAAGTAATTCCTCGAATTGAAGGTTGAGGCTACCAGTTCGTAAAAATACTGGGAGAAACTTTAGACTAAAGTCCAAGTCTTTAGTATTTATAATTTATATACTAATAGAGGTCTGATTTTTCTTTATGCAGCTATGGCCACTACCCTGTCCCTCCGGTCATTATTAGATAATGACAAGCTTATGGGACCTAATTTCGATAGCTGGTATCGAAAATTAAAAATCATCCTTGAGCATGAGCGGATCCTTTATGTAGTAACGGATCTGGCACCTGAGGAGCCAGCTCCGAACATTAGAGGAACGGTTTGAGACACTTACCAGAAGTGGCTCAACAACCGCACCACCGTTCGGTGCATAATGCTAGCAGCAATGAATGATGAGTTCAGCCGCAGATTCGAGAATGCCCTGCCCCAGGAGATGCTTCAATTGTTGAACGACTCTTTTGGCACGCCTGATGACGTTGAAAGGCACAAAACTAGTTGTGCCATTTTCAATGCTCGGATGAGGGATGGAGCCTCAGTCACTGATCATGTACTGTACATGATCGAAATGATTGAGCGCCTAAGTAAACTGGACTTTCCCTTGCACGAGCAGCTCGGTAAGGATGCGATCCTTAATTCATTGCCCAAGTCCTTCCTCCCCTTCCTTACTCATTTTTGGATGACAAAGCCTACAGTGAACTACCATGACTTGTTGGGGTTGCTGCAAAACTTTGAGAAGGATCACCAGCTCCATAAGGAGTCGGTAAATATTGTGGGAGGGTCTTCTTCTAGTCATCGATCCTTTGAGAAAGGGAAGAAGAAGAACAAGAAGAAGAAGAATAAAAAGGTGCAGCTGCATGCTAGAACGTCTGCACAGGGTCAGACCAAGAAGTGCAAGCCCGACCAGAGCCAGACAGAGTGCTTCTTTTGCAAGAAGCAGGGGCACTGAAAGAGGAACTGTCCTCTATACATTGCCTCCCTGGACCCGAACAGGCCGAAGAAGAAGCAAGGTACTTATATGATAACACCTTGCAACTTTTTCATTTGTGATACTACTACCTGGGTATTAGATACCGGAAGCCCTTATCATATTTGCAATTCGATGCAGGGTCTACAGGTCAGTAGGAGATTTGATGAAGGTGATAGATTCCTGAACGTTGGAGATGGAAGCAAAGTTTCAGTTCTAGCATTAGGAATCATGAACCTTGTAATCAATTCTCGAAATATAATTTTGAGTGAATATCACTATTGTCCAAGCTTTTTATTAAATATTATTTCTGTAGGCCTTTTGGCCATGAACGGTTATCAATTTTTAATAAAAAGAAACGTTTGCAATATCATTTTGAATGGTGTTACAATGTTTGTTGAACAACTTAATAATGGAATTTACTTTCCATCACAATCTATTAATGTGGTTCAAACCTCCGGTAAACATCCTAAAATAGATAATGTGTCAGAAGTCTACCTTTGGCTCTGTAGGCTAGGTCATATTAATAAGAATAGGATAAACAGGTTGGCTCAAGAAAGAATTCTTGAAGTAGGTGATTGTGAATCACTTCCAACCTGTGAGTCCTGTCTTCTTGGTAAAATGACCAAGTCACCTTTTACTAGAAAAGGTGAGCGAGCCAGTGAACTCTTGGCTCTGGTACATTCTGATGTATGTGGACCCATGAGCTCAATTGCAAGAGGTGGATATTTCTACTTCATAACCTTCACAGATGACCTATCGAGGTATGGGTATGTCTATTTAATGAAGCATAAGTCGGAGTCGTTTGAAATGTTCAAACTATTCTGAAATGAGGTAGAAAAATAAACTGGAAAGTGTATTAAAACTCTTCGATCTGATCGAGGAGGTGAATACATTTCCAATGATTTTCTGACATATCTTGAGGAGAATGAGATTCTCTCTCAGTGGACACCTCCTGGAACACCACAGCATAATGGTGTGTCTGAAAGGAGGAATCAGACCTTGTTGGACATGGTTCGATCCATGATGGAGTTTGCTGGTTTGCCGATCTCCCTTTGGGGATATGCGCTCGAATCGGCTTGTTACCTTCTAAATAGGGTTTCGAGTAAGTCTGTAACCAAAACACCATATGAGATATGGATAGGACGTAAGCCAGTACTCTCGCACCTTAGGGTTTGGGGGTGTCCGGCTTATGTTAAACGTTTAATTACGGACAAGCTTGGACCTAGGTCTGACAAATGTAATTTTATAGAGTACCCAAAAGAGACCAAAGGGTATTACTTCTACCTAGCTGGTGAGCAAAAAGTGTTTGTTAGCCTTAAGGCAATCTTTTTGGAAAAGGAGTTCCTTGGTGAAGGGACTGTTGCCTCTAAGGTCGAACTTGACGAAGTTCGACAGGTGAAAAAACTGACATAAGTTGCTGAACCTGAATCGAATTTGATTAGATCAGATTCAGAGCCCATTGTTCAAGCACCCTTAAGGCGATCTGGTAGAGTACCACGTCAACCGGACAGATACTATGATTTCTTGGTCCGAAATGATGATCCTATCGAACTTGATGAAAATGATGAGGATCCGATCACCTACATGGATGCAATGCAGAGATCCGACTCTAAGAAATGGCTAGAGGCCATGAAATCCAAAATGAAGTCCATGAAGGTCAACGATGTGTGGACATTGGTTGACCCACCCAAAGGAGTAAAACCCATAGGGTGTAAGTGGGTCTTTAAGAGGAAGAGGGGCGCAGACGAAAATATAGAAACCTATAAAACCTGTCTGGTTGCCAAGGGATATCGTCAACATTATGGTATAGACTATGACAAGACATTTTCTCCTGTGGTAATACTCAAATCCATTCAGATTATGCTTGCGATAGCTGCCCATCTGGACTATGAAATCTGGCAGATGGATGTAAAGACAGCTTTCCTAAACGGAGAGCTAGACGAAGAGGTGTATATGATACAACCTGAAAGATTTACGTCCACAGATAAGTCTAAGGTGTGCAGGCTACAGAGATCTATTTATGGACTTAAGCAGGCGTCACGGAGTTGGAACATATATTTTGATAAGACGATCAAGACGTATGGCTTCGTTAAGAATGGAGAAGAGCCCTACATTTATAAGTGGGCTAATGATCCAGTAGTAGTATTTCTTGTATTGTATGTGGATGACATTCTCTTAATTGGGAATGATGTCCCTGCATTACAGGGAATAAAGATTTGGCTGTCGTCATAGTTCTCCATGAAGGATCTGGGAGAAGCTTCCTACATCCTAGAGATGAGGATCTATAGGGATAGATCTAAAAGGTTGTTTGGTTTAGCTCAGTCCACGTACATTGATACTATGCTGAAGAGGTTCAGTATGGAGAATTTCAAGAAAGACTATCTTCCGATAGGCTATGAAATTTCTCTCTCGAAGAGGGATTGTCCGACAACACCTCAAGAGAGAGAGCGTATGGGTAGGATTCCATATGCTTCGGCAGTGGGATCTATCATGTACGCTATGACATGTACACGATCAGATGTGGCATACTCACTAGGGGTAGTGAGTAGATACCAATCTGATCCAGAGGAGAATCACTGGAAGGTTGTTAAAACCATCCTGAAGTATTTAAGAAATACTAAGGACCAGTGGCTTGTTTATGGTGAATTGGACTTGAGACTTATAGGGTTTACAAACTCTAGTTTCCAGTCTGATCACGATGATAGCAAAAGTGTGTCGGAATTTATTTTTATCCTTAATGGTGGGGCTATCTGCTGGAAAAGTTCCAAGCAGCACACAGTGGCTGATTAAAATTGCAAGGCAGAGTGTGTCGCTGCATCAGATGCTGCCAAAGAAGCGGTGTGGCTGAAAAAATTTATCACTGAGCTTGGAGTAGCACCCTCTCTTGTTGGTCCAGTTCTGCTCTACTGTGACAGCTCTGGAGCCATTGCTCAGGCAAAGGAACCAAAGGCACACCAGCGGATGAAGCATATTCTGCGCCGCTACCATCTCATTTGGGAAATTATGGATTGAGGTAACATCGATCTTCAGAAGATCGACGGAAAGGAGAACCTAGCTGACCCATTCACTAAAGCCATTGCGGTGAAGGAGTTCGACAACTACAAGTCGAAGATGGGTATTAGATACTGCACCGATTGGCTTTAGGCCAAGTGGGAGATTGTTGGGAATAGTGTCCCAAAGTCAATCGTCAGTCTATTGACGGTTGTGCTCATTTTTATATTTGTACATGAATTATGAATTAATAAAAATTATTTTAGCATTTTTCATCACAAAATATTTCATCTTCTAATGAACTCCTATGTTGTGGTGAAGTCCTTAGGACTATTTAGACTCGACAAAGGAGAATTTATCGTTTAGTCCTTAAATCTGTTCGCAACCAAATGATACGTTGTTACCAAGGATGACAATATTTATCAAGCATAGGTCATTGTGTGCCATATAGGTTGGTTGTCCTCTTAACCAATGAGTGTGGGAACACTGGTATGGCATACAGGTGAGATGTAAGGGACATCTGCACTGAACGTGACCGACTCCAGAGCTATTTTTGCTGTCAAGATTTGCTCTGATGGAATATGGGTATAAATGTCCCTCCGACCTGAGACCGCCACGGTGACTTGCAAGCAACTCACTGCACTTAGAAACTGGACTACCTGAATTTCTAATTTAGTGACGGAAGGCTGATGGGTGTAGTCAAGTACTTAACTTGTCGGTGCATATGTCAAGATGGGATTGACCACTCCAGTTTAGGAGCTATGTGCAGTCGTGTTTCAATTTAGCAAAACCTTGGCCAGGGTAGTCTTTGTGAGGAGTCACAGGACTATTTGAGTTGAGCACGATTCAGATGATCTGATCAGGGTTGACAGTTTAACCCTGAGTCATCCTAAACACGGGGGTCAAAAGGATGAATTATACAGTAACCATATTCATGTAGGTTCTGAGTGTTGCGATTGCGACTCTTCGATCTATCCGGACATCAGATACCATTGCTAGATGGTCACTTCGATTAGTACAGAAATTGGTTCCTATGCTACCGGTTTAGGTTCGAACCTGCGGGGTCACACACATTAGAGGTTCCTATCTGATCTGATGGCTGATGTAGAATCCTATATGTTTGGGACTCAGTGATCGAGAATCAGGATTCTCTGATCACGAGTTCCACACATTATGGGTACCGGGGTCAAGAGTTCCACTGGTTGGGACTTTTCTATCAGGATTATATATCGATGAATTCTGATGCCCGATTGCCCATCAAATTTGGACTCAATATTTATGAGAGGTTTAATTAATGATTTGATTACTAATTAACTCAATTTGATTGAGTAATTATTTTTGGATCAAGTCCAATTGAATTGGATTCAATTGGGTTTGACCTGATTAGGTTAAGAGTTGACCTAATCGTCGATATGGTTTGGTCCCTAATTTGATCAGGGGTTGGACTTAGTCAATTTTTGATTTGATTAGGATTTTATTGAGCCTAATTTAGTTGAGTTTAAATTAGTCTAATTGGACCTAAATTATTTGGTTCAATTAGGTTGGTTTAAATAATTAAACCACCTTGACCCAATCTCCATGCGCCACCTCACTTCCATTGCATCCATTTGAATTCATGAGAAGGAACTTCTTATGAATTATTTTCTCATGCCAAGCCCTCTCCACGCCCCACTTTAATGTGCCATATGAATGGATAAGGATGATTGGTTGGCCATTCAAATTCAAAATAAAGTTTGAATTTGAATGGGCAATCAATCTTTGCATCTTATCCTTTTTTTTTACACCCCATTTATTACATGAGAAAAGGTTTCTCATGAAATCACTCCATGCATAATTTAAGCCATGCCTCACGCCTTTAGTGGATAAGGGATGAGTTAATGTCTATTTGAATTCAAAATTTGATTTGAATTCAAATGTGCAATTACTCATCTTTATCCTTTCTTTTGGATAAGACGTTTGACGTGGTTATAAAAGGAGGAGAAGAGTGGGGCATGCAAAAAGAGGATTTTTGAAGAAAAATTCTGGGGCGTGAGAAGTCTTGTGCGTGAGAAGAAAGTCTATATCCTTCCAAGAGAAAAAGAAAGAAAAGAAAGAAAAGTGGGTGCAAGGTTTCCAATGAGTTCCCTAGAGTTTTAGCCTGGGGTTCAGGAAGTGAGAAAGTGAGCTACGAGTGTCGTGAGCCCATAAAATCTCAGAAAGATCTTCAACATCCTTCAAGCACGTCTGTTGATGATCCAGAGCATCCGAAGAATTGACAGACATCGATCGAAAGAGTTCAATCAGTATCGGCCATCAAAAAGGCTCTACAATGAGCTAGCACTCGTTAGGAGTCGATCAGATCAGAAGCTTCGTGTGGATGATCCGCAGAGGCCAGACACGCTGTGTGGCGCATCACAATGATCAGACTCTCCCGATGGTGATCACATTGCGGCGATCTACTACCCGCACAAAGGTATTGTGTTCTGAACACATTACAGTAAAGTGTTTACTGTTTGAATTTGAAATTTAAATTTAAATGAATGCATGCTATATATCATATTTAGATCCTAGTGTAAGGTAAATTCATATTAATTAATTAGATTAATTAATATTTTTCTGCTGTAAAATCATAATTTTGAAAAAAATTTAAAATTATCATTTTATCCCTGCACTGAATATTCTCCAACAGAGCAATCACACTATTTTTTTAAAAATAATGACCGGATGAATTCAAAGAGAAAATCTCTAAAGAACAATGAGCCATAGGCCCTGTACAACCTATTTAAGATGAGCTAGTGTATATAGCACATCTTCTACCTCATAGATCTAGTAGGATCTCCTATCTTTTAGAAAGGTACTTGGTATTCTTATAAAGGATTCAAAGAAAGTATTTCTTATGGGAGATTGAAAATATAGGGATGATCTCAAAATCTAGAACAATGTGATATGAGGAATCATGTAGTTATATAAAGGTCAATAGGAGGGTCCCATACTGACATCGGTTATGATGTGGTTACATATAGAATTTTTTTTTTCAAAGACCTAGATCAAATATTCTGAAAATAAAAGATCTATAGAGATAGATCCTAAAAAGATGTTTATTTTTCACAGACAAGTACATAGAGGAGGTGCTGAAAAGGTTCAGCATTGAAACCTCCAAGAGGGATCCGTTATCCTCTTAAGCATGGGTATATGCCATGCTATGTACTCGACTTGGTATATCTTACTATAAAAATCACGAGCAAATATTAGTCGAATTTAGGCTGGGGGTGTTGGATTGTTGTGAAAATATCCTTAAGTATTTGAGAAGCACTAAGGAATTATTCTTTATCTTTGAAGAAGGGTTAGAACTAAGAGTGGGAGGATATACTGATGCTGATAGTAGAATGTCTACATTAGCATATATTCTAGAGTTATGTTGGTTCAGTGTGTTGGAAGGGTTTTAGGCAATTGACCAATGGAAGCTGAATATGCTATAGATGTGCATGATGCATTTTGGTTCTTATAATAGTTACGAAACTTGATATCATACTATTATATGCTATGACATTGTACTGTAAAGATAATGGTCTGTAGCCCTTGCTAAGGAGCCAAGATCTCACCAGAAGTCCATGCATATAGAACAGGGATATACGCGATTATCTCAAGTAGAAATACATGGAGGTACAGAGAGTAGACTCCACATAAAATATGATAGGCCCGAGTCACTTAGCTAGCTAAATATTGAAGCCTGTCTTTAGATGATGGGGAACTCAGGTATATGGCAGATTGACTTTAGTGCAAGTGAAAGATTGTTAGATGTGTGCCTACAAAACAATCTTAGCAAACACATACCTTTCTCTAGGGCATATTTTGTACTTGATGGGCAGTCTTTATAACCAATCATGTCATTTGTATCTATGATTTATCCTAAAAATTAACAAAGATGATTTTGTATATTCTCAAGGTGTTGAGAATTTGAGACATACATCATTAGTGATTAATTTTTAAATGCTCCCGATTGAAGGATCGTCACAGAGGGCAGTGATTAATCCATTCAAGATCGGTGCATGGATCATCTCTTTTAGGACAGATGAGTCTTGAGTCTGTGGTGTAGAGACACTGAGGTAAGAATATCGGTGGTTGTTAGAAAATAACTTATACTGAGCATGATCAATACGAAAAATCATATGGATGTCTACTCACTCGTCAGTAGTTTTCTTAATGCTGTAGTGGTGTGACTGATCCTTTGACCTACGGTGTGTTGGCTATTCGTAGTGAGGCTACTTAGTTTGATTGCACGTTCTCTTGGTCTCTAACAATTCGGATCCTTACTGTGTATGTTAGTTATTGTAGATTCATGTTCACTGTTTAGAGTATGATGCACTTAGATAGAATCTATCGACCTTGGTAGAAAAGAAAAAGTCCTATGCAATTTGCAAGACTAAGTTTAAAAAATCTTCAGTTAGAGTTTTCGATTATGAGAACTATATGCTACTAGGCATCACTGGTGGATTGTGAAAACTCATTAAAATCAATTTTGATCAATGATCCTTGTTAAAGTAAATTGGAATCATTTCAGCCTGTCAAAAAGAGTTTCGATGATGCTGTGATAGAGATCACGGTATGTCTCACTACCAAACAGAATAGAATCTGAGGGGTCACACACAAAAGGAGTATAACCTAATCAATAGCTTGGATTATATTCAAATTATCAATCGAATTGATAGTTTAAATTTTAGAAACTGCTAATTTGTAAGCATTAGAATTTTGGCAGCTGCTAATTGTTAGCACAGGGACTTAATTATAAATATTATAAATTTTTTTTGAGATTGATTAAATTATAAATTAAATTTTAATTAATTTAAATTAAATTAGATTTAATTTAATTTAATATTAATTATATTTAATTATTTAAATCAGATTTAAATTTTAAGCTTGATTGGATCAGGCTTGACAGCCTTTCGAATTTGACTCGATTCAGACTCGATTTGAATCTGATTAAGATTAAATTTGAATTAGATGAACTATGACTCAGAGAGCCCAAATTTCTAAGACTCTCTCTCCAAAATTCATGCCAAGAAGGGAGGGTGTGCATTAAGAGGTGCCCCTTTTTTCTTCTTGCATGCATGAAGGGAGAGGGGCACCAACACCTTATCTAGATTTTTCTTTCTTTTAATTTTTTTTAATTTAAATTTGATTTAAAATAAGATAAAATTATATCTAATATGGTGTGTAAGGAATTATTTTTATGCAACAAAAAATTTGAGAAAAGAGGGTGGCGTGCGCTAACAAGAAGAGGCCTTCCTTTCTTGCCGCACAACATTATCTCCATGCCCTTCTATCCATTGATTTTGATTTGAATGGCTATGATTAAAAGAGATTAGATCTCTTGGGTGTTAAGAAGAGTTTTTACATGAAAATTATTGGTTTTGGTGTGACAAAAATTTGGAGGGCATGAGGTCTTGCGTGAGTGAGAAGTAGCGAATTCTTTAGGACACAAAAACCTCTCAATGCCTCCTCTTCCTCTCTTCCTTACATCCTAATGCCTAGATCTGATAGAGATCAGATCTAAGAGAGAAAAAGAGAGAGAAGAAGAGAAAAAAAAGATTCTTCTTTTCTTTTTGGTGATCTGATTCAGATCCCGATGGATCTGCATGGAAGAGTTCATGTAACGATCTTTTTCTTTGAGATCTAGAAGAAGAGATCTAGATCCAAGACTGAAGAGTGAGATCTGTAAGGTACTAGCACATCGATGATCTCGATGCTCTAATCAAATATCTCTATGTAGATACCAGCAGAGGTCAGATGCGTGCACGGCGACAATCAGAACCCCGAACATCCACAGGATCCAAGGTATGGAGATTTGATCTCTGTTTTAATTTTGATAACCATTATTTTTCTTTTTAGATTTTAAATCATGGTAACATATTCGTGTCAAGATCTTAGCTATAATTTTCAAATCAAATTTGGTACATGATTAAATTAAAAATATTTTAATTTATTTACTTTCGCTGCTTAATATCTAAAAAAATTTTTAAACTACACGTACGAAACCATAGCCGTATTCTAACGGCCACAATTGATGGAGATGGATCCAAGGGGGTGGGCATCGCCACCACAATGGTGGCCTTGATCGCTGAGGCCTGCTTGGTTGAAGCTTCTTTTTGATTGGCCGTAGTGATGATTGGCTTTTTGGAA
Organism: Elaeis guineensis; assembly: GCF_000442705.2. Classification (NCBI taxonomy): domain Eukaryota; kingdom Viridiplantae; phylum Streptophyta; class Magnoliopsida; order Arecales; family Arecaceae; genus Elaeis; species Elaeis guineensis. Next base: position 67,059,916 of record NC_025996.2, read on the forward strand.
GTGCCTTCTGATGCCGGAACCTTCCTCTTTTTTGGAAGATTTCACTTCATCTTGATGAGATCCTCAGGCCTCATCTTTACAATCAGTAAAACATGGTCGAAGATAGGAAAAGAAAGGAATAAGAAATATGGATGACTATACTACTCATCCATGGGGTCGGCTTGACTAAATCGTGTATTATATAGGGCTTCATCGGACAACAGCTCATCAATGGAGGGAACTTTAAAATCCCTAAAGATCTAAAAATGATCCTCTTCCTCGATCCTTAATTTTGGAATTTGAAATACTAAAGCTTCTGGCCGACTCCAACTCAACAAGTCCCAATCGTCTACTAAGGAGCTCGAAACAGATAGAAACTGCTCCTTCTATCCATGAATGGAGGAAGGAGTACTCTTTATCAGAGGAAAGACCCCCCTCTAAGAAGAGATGTACCATCAGTCTTTAGCATAAGGATGCTTCTTGATGGTGAAGAAGGAATAAAAAAGAGAGACAGATGGTCGAACATTGGTCAAAACACAAATGACTAGAAAACCCACTATAAATCTAAAAGAATTCAGAACAACCACACAAAAGGAAAGGCCATAGGAGCGGAAGATGTCAAAGATTAGAGGGAGAATATGGAATCCCAAGCTTGCTTGGAGCGTTTCTTCATACATGTCGAGCTGATCAGGAGGTGGATTATTCACCCGATTGTTAGCCCTAGGGATTTCTAAGTCGAACTCTAGAGGGACTCCATACCAAATCCATATCCAACTCAAGTCATTCGAGTTTAGTAAGGAGCCAAAAGTGTTGGGCCCAACCTCACTCCGTTCCCCAATCAGATTTTTAGGATTCGCCACTGGAGAAGATCGATCTCCCATAGAATCATCAAAACCCACCATTCAAATCAAAATGAAGAAGCTAAAAAAGTAGCCTAGAAAAAAGAAAAGAAGGAGAAAACAGATGGACAAGGAAAAGTGATCAAGAAAACCCACCTAATAATAAGGGTAAATGTAAAGAAGTCAAATAGTAGAAAAACACCTTCAGAAATACTTCTGAGAAGACTGTAGCAAAGACAGAATTGAAGAAAGATGAATCCAGCATAGCAGCAACCCAGACAAAGAGGATAGAAAAAAGAGAGAAAGAATGAAAGAGGCTACAAACTATTGGAGAGGCCAGAAAAGGTTTTTCCCCTATTTATGGTAAAAAAATAATTCCTAGAGATATCGAATCACCTCCTACCAGACAACCTACAGCACGTGGTGCCTTCCTGTTTGTTAGCCACAGTCGTCAGTTGGCCAAAACAATGTCGCACTCTGAAAGAGATTTCAAATCGATGATTCAGTTATGATGGTTTAGTCATATCGTTTCACGACTATCCCAAAAATCATGCACGTCCCATTGATTGAAAAGTCTCTTCATATCCTTGGCTTAGAGAGGCAGGCATACTCCTTTCATCCAATCAAAGCTCAGACTTGAGAGTAAGGGGGCATGTATTGAAAGAAATTTCGTACGGACTGATGATATGAAGAAGCCCAAGGCCCAAGACATCCAGGCCTAGTAAGCCTGCTTACTAAGCCCTCTTCGATCTATTGTCAGACATAATCTTCATCACTTCATCATCGACTAGTTCTCGACTTCTGTCCCGTCGGTGCTCCACAGCCTGAGCATATGAAGACCCACCAACTGGTTTTCAATAACCCTCGCCCAAGACCATCAATATTTTCATGATGGCCAATTCCTGTAGGCTAGGCTGAAGGGTCATCGACATGCTCAAATGATTAGCTTGTCTGACCAAATAACAATCTTCAACCAGTCACATCTGACCGACCGATCTTTCGCTATCAAATGGGCCCCCAGCTCTTGACTTCTCCATTAGAGTGTTGGGAAATATGTCCCAAAAGCCAATCATCAACCTGTTGATGGTTGAGCAACCGTGTACTGTAATTGATTTGTTAATAAATAAAATATATTTTTGACATTTTCATCATAAGTTTTCATCTTCTAATGAACTCCATTGTTGTGATGAAATTCTTAGGACTATTTAGGTTTGATAAAGAGAAGATTTATCGATTAGTCCTTAAAACTATTCATGATCAAATGATAGTCATTAAACGTGACCAACTCCAGAGCATTCTGCTATCGAGAATGTCTCTGATGGAATATAGATATAAATGTCCCTTAGATCTGAAATCACCTCAGTGACTTGCAAGCAACTCACTGTGCTTTGGTACTAGACTAACTAAATTTTTAATTCAGTGATGGAAGGCTTTTGGACACAGTCAAATACTTGCAAAGTTGAAGTGTGATCAAGATGGGATTGACCACTTCAAGAGTTGGAGAAGAATGAGTCACTGTATTTCAATTTAGCAAAACCTTGGCTAGGGTAATCCATCAGATGGATTTGATATTTTGAAATATAATGTAGACAACCTGATCAGAGTTGACAGTTGAACTCTGAGGTGTTCTATGAGCATTTTGGTCAAGGGGATGAATTATATAAAAACTATATCCGCATGGGTTCTAAGGATGTTGTTCTACACATTCGACCTATCCGACCGTCGGGTACCATTGCTAGATGGTCACTTCAATTGGTATAAAAATTTATTCCTATACTATCAGTTTAGACTCAGACCTATGAGATCACACACATTAGAGTTCACGATCCGATCAGATGGTTGATCAACGATTAAGAATCATTCTAGGGTTAAACGATCAATACGATTGACATTTAACCTAGTGCAAGTGTTGCAGGAGGATCGATTAGCAATTTGATTGCTAATTGGCTTAATTTGATTAAGACAATGGGTTAAGATTAAGTATAATTGAATATAATTTAATTATATTTAGTTTGGATTTGATTGGATCAAGTCCAATTAGTTTATTGGATAAGCCAAGTGCAAGGAAAAACTAATCCTAGTTCAATTAGGACTTGGGTCAACCTAATTTTTAATTCGATTAAAAAATTAAATTAGATTTAAATTTAATTTAATTTGATTAAATTAGATTTTTAATTAGGTTAAGATCTATTTTAATTGGGTTGATTTGGTTTTGGTTTGATTTGGTTTGAGAAATCAAATTTGAACAAGTCATAGATTGAACCTTAGTAAGACTTGGATTCCACCTTGTGCCACCTTAGCCCCCACGCCCACTCTCTCTTATTTTGTGTGACAAAACTTTCTCTCCCAGGCCTTCATGCATGCCCAAAGTATTTCACTCTTTCTCTCTTACATGGTATGTGGTTGTGGACCAAGTCAAAGTAGGAATTAGTTTGGTTTTCAAATTCTATGAGATAGAATTTTAGGAAACCAAACTCTTTCCTTATGGCACTGATTTTACTCAGATTTTTTTTGAGATTTTTGTAGCTTTTATGGAACGTATTGTGTGCCCTTTGCTGGTGGTCTATGGTAGAAAAAGAAGGAGGGGGCACCCATGAGTTGGGCACCCCTTGACTTGTCCTATTTGGATTTTCCTTGACTAGGTATTTGATCTAGATAAGGATTCTTCATATCTTTTTATTTAAGATGATTTTTTTTTGAAATTTTTATAAATTATAGAGCATTTAGAGACCTTTAGTATGTATAAAAATTAGAGATAAAGAGTATTGGGGTGTGGAGATATAATAGACACAAAACTAGGTGTCTAGGTGAGAGCAAAGAGAAGAAGAAGAGGATCTTCTTCTAGGGTTGCTGAGTTCACCTCTTCTCTTCCTCCATCTGTGAGTTTTCTGAGAGTACCTCATATCTAAAACTTTTTCTCCTACTTCTCATCTTTGGAAGAATCCAAATCAAGAAGAAGGAGGCATCTGATCGACCAACAAAGAAGGATCAGCACAGTACTATCATACTGTGCTGATTTCCTAGACCAGGACTTCTAATCGTGATTTGTGGGCTCGTGTGGATGACTCCTAGAGGTCGGATGCATGTACGGCTTGCAACATCATCTTCAAGCCCGGATCAAAAAAGTTAGAACATCTAACTTGTAAGGTAATAGATCTGATCTATTATATTTTACATACATTAGATGTAGTATAGAAACATGTTGATATGATCAACATGTAGTTCTTGCTCTTTATATTTTAATTTTTAATTTAATATCATATAATAATTATGTAATAAAATCTTAGATCTAAGAATTTTCTAATTTTATAAGATAAATTTTGATTTATTTTAGTCTTCTACTGCCTGATCTTGAAAAAATTTCAAGATCTAACCCTGAAACCCTAGATCTGGTTCCTTCAATTGGTATCAGAGTCTAGGTTGTTTATTATATGATTATTTATATATACTTAGATTATTTTTTAAATTATATCTAATTATTAAATCTAAAATTAAAATTTTTAGATCAACCACGAACTGTAGGTTGTCCTGCTATAAGGTTTATCCCTTACAGTGTAAAAGTTTTTCTAGTTTGTGTAGATCTATCTTTAATCATAAATTTATTAGATGTGATTTAGATTAAATTTATGATTTATTAGATTTAAAATATATTTAAATCTAAAATAAAATATTTTTGTTAATAATTTTCATGCAAAGAACCATCATATATTTGTCTGAAAAATTTGCACAGTTTAAAGTTGAAATTATTTCAATTACATGAACCTGTTTAGATTAGATCTAAAGTAGTTTCATGCTTATTTCACTTGCATTTTGATTATGAATCAAACATGCAACTTGGTTGGTAGAATCATGTTGTAAAAATATTTTACAAATATGAAAATTATTTTTGAAAAGTCGAACCCCAACCCTCAGCCCAAAACTTAATTGAGAATTAAGAAGTTATTTGATTAGGTTCTAGGATTGTGAATTGAAGAACCTAAGACTCAAACCATAACACATTAGGTTAATAGGTTAGTGGGAATTAGGTTTATTAATTAGGTTAGACCTAAGGTTAGATTAAAGATGGACTTAATTAGAGAATTGACTAAATCTAATCAATTGTTGTCTTAGATTAAGTCAAGGATTCTCTAGATCAATTACAATAGTTGTAGTTGGTCAAGTCGATGTCTTTAACAAGAACCAAATGGACTTGATTCTTGACTAAGCGATCTAGCACGAACTGTTAGATTGATTTAATCGAAACTAATTAAACCAGTTGGTGTCTAAGGTAAACCAGATCGATGGTTTTTAATTGGCAGCCTGCTTACCTGGCCATTTCTGATGGTGTCTAAGGCAAGCTTTGAATTTTTTGAACTTTTCAAAGATCTCAAACTTGTGTTTTATGAGATACATATATCCATATCTAGACAGATCATCAGTAAAGATAATGAAGTAGGTATAACCACCCTTGGCCTGCACATCAAATGGTCCACACATATCAGTGTGTACCAGGATAAGTAACTTTGTAGCCCTTTTCTCATATCCTACAAAGGGTAACTTGGCCATCTTTCCTCGAAGGCAGGATTCGCAAGCTGGTTACGGCTCTGGGTTAAGAGAGCCAAGGATCCCATCCTTCTCCAGTCTGTATCCTGTCCTCTCCAATATGGCCTAGTCTATGGTACCATAAGTACTTCTGGTTTATTCCATCTCTAGATCTCTTTTGGCCTATGGTACTTATTATTTACGCATTTAGGTTCACATTCGTATCAACATACAAATAATAAAGACTGTCAATTAAAAGACCTCATGCAATCAATTTATTTCATAAATAAATGAAACAAAAGTCTTTATTGAAACAAATTTTAAAACCTTTCTGTGCTAGCACAGACACAAAAATTAAATTCTGATTAGTGACAGAAACATAATAATAGTCTTTTAAATCTAATCTAACACCAGACGGTATTCGAAGAGGGGATGTGCCAACGGCATCTGCAGCAATCTTTGCTCCATTGTCAATCTGAAGGATCATGTCACCTTTTCTCAACCTCTTACTTTCTATCAAATCCTGCATTGAGATACATATATGAGCACTCAAGCCAGAGTCTGATACCCAACTAGAAGTAGAAGAAATCATAAGGTTAGATTCAATTATGAGCATACCTTCAGAAGGCTTATCATCCTTTTTGATCTTTAGGCTCTCTAAGTATTTAGGATAGTTCCTCCTCCAGTAGCCTTCAGCATGATAGTGGAAACACTTTCCCTTTACCTCAGCCGCCTTTGGACCATCCTTCTTCGACTTACTCTTTTTCTTTTGCTTCTTTGCGGATTTAACCTTCTTCCTTCTAGTAGACTTTTTCTTGAAAGAAGAAGTCCACTCCACAGCGAGAATAATATCTTTTGAACTCTTCAAAGTACCCTCTGTAGTGACCAACATATTGACGAGTTTGAGAATAGTGCAGTCAAATTTGTTCATATGAAAATTCACAATGAATTGATTATATGAACTGGTAAGGGATTGAAGGATCATATCTATCTGCAATTCCTTTTGTATTTCTAGCTTGAACTTTTCAAGCCCCTCAATGTCCTTGATCACTATCATACAGTGCTCATAGACAGACTGCCCTTCTTGTATCTTTAGATTGAAGAGTCTTTTGGACCTTCGAAGCATGCAGTACGGCTCTGCTCACCATACAACTCTTGTAGGTGAGTGATCATGGCTCGGACAGTGGGTATATGCTCGTGCTGGTTTTATAACTCGTTTGATATAGATGCCAGCATATAACACTTGATTCGACTGTTTTCATCTGTCCACTTCTCAAAAACAGCTCTTTACTCAATAGTAGGATGGTTTGGTAGCACTACGAGATTTTGGTCGAGAACATGACTTAACTTTTTTGAGGTCAAAATAATTCTGAGATTTTTAAGCCAATCTTTGTAATTTGTACCAATCAAATGATTGGTTTCAAGAATGCGGGCTAGAGGGTTTGAGGCTGACAATATGGTTTAACTGCGAGAGTAAAGATTCAAGTTAGACTTTTATACTTAATGTTTATATTTGCTTCTAGAAATTTTAAGATACAAACAATGGCTCCCACTAATTTATCGGATTCCTCTACTCTCTTGGAAGAAAATGAAAATCTTAATGCGATAAAAGATTCCTAGTGGGTGCTGTGGTCCCACCGATGACATGCACCTCACCTAATAATTATTGGTAACAAGCACACCGATGCATAGGCAATGCTTTGCCCAGATGCTTCACTAAGCATGTTGCTGCGACTTGATCTCTAAATCATGTGGGTTCACCTAACGATTATTGTCCATATTTTTTAGTTAAGCCTGACCCACCATTCACAAATAGGTGTAAGACCATCATTAGATCCCTCATCTAACAGTTATTGGGTCCAACCCCATCCTTATCCTGGAGTACTCTTGCTAATAGAGTGGTTACATGTTTCTGATGCAACTGAACCACTATAACCAGCCAAGAACAATCAATGCCGATAGCACACCCACACATCTACAACAGTGGAAGACCTATGGACTTAATATTTATGGAGAGGTTTAAATTTAGATCTTATCTAATCAGTCATCATATGATCGATCTAACTAGCATGGGCTAAACCAGATCGCTAAGCAACCTAATTCAAGATTCAATCTTTCAAATTAGCCAGATAAGTGGAGATCGATAGGGGTCCCCCCGTTGCCTTCCTAAGATATTAATAAATTAGTCAGATCGGCTAACAAAATCAATTAAATAATCATATCTCATTAACTTGCCTCAAACACCAATAGGTCAATTAATCAGAATTGATTAGCTCTAATGAATCAGGCTCAAACCAGCGAGCCAAATTAGATTCTTAAGTTAATCGATTCTACATATAGAATTTAAATAATTTGATCAATAATAATTGTATGATCATAAACTTGATTGATCTGACCCTTATTAATACTTGACTTGGTTTGATCAATTACTTAATCGAGTTAGACCTATATGACTCAAATCAAAAACCTTAAATGCAATCCTATTACATGACCTAATTATGATTTTTCCATGACCAAAACCCTCATGCACAAATATAAATTTTAGATTTTAAAATCACATTTTAAATCTAAATTCATTGCATAAAAGTAAGTTTTAAAATATAAAAATAATTTTTAGATTTTATCATACAAATATATATCATATATATGCATGTAAAATCAGATCTAAACAAAATTTCAGATCTTAGTATGATGTCATATATCTCATATACTAATCATAGATCAGATTAAAAATAAATTTATGATTAAAATATATAATCATATATCATATATATGCATCAAAATTCAGATCATATAAAAATTTTAGATTTTATGCATGCATCTATGTATCACATGAACATAAACTAGAACTCTTTCCAGATTAAAATTCAGATCTATACATGCAATTATATATCAACTATATGTTCTAAAATTAAACTCAAAATTAAATTTTAAATTAGAAGATCCATCTATAAATCTCATGTATCAAGAAAAAATTTAATTTTAATTTTTTTTTCAAAAATATGTATATCAAAATTCAGCATATAAAAATTTGTGGCTTTGATACTACTGTTAGAATTCAAGGTTTGGTGCATGTATATGTATTTTAAAAATTTTATTTTTTAAATATTATAATAAAAAATAAGATTAAAATATTTTTAATCTAAATTATGTATGCATAAAAATATAAAATCATAAAGATCTATCTCATATGCTGATTTGATATATGTTGAAATTCAGATTGTGATCAAATCACATACCTGTTTCGCAATCTTTTTCTTCGAATCTGGATTTGGAAGAGAAGAAGTTCTCTCTTAGCCACATAAGTGTCTGATCTTTATGAGTATCCATTTGAAATCAGCCTGAAACAGCCATCTATAATCTAAATTTTGGTTCTTCAAAATTCAACTTGCTGAATCTGAATGAAGTCTGGATCACGATCAATACTTGATTTTTCTTCTTAATCTTCTTTTTCTCCTCTTCTTTAGAGTTTCTCTTTGCTTTGTGTTGCTACAAAACATCAGCAACCAGCAAATTATGGGATGCCTAACACCTTAGGCATGGAACTCCTTGGGCCTCGCATCCCAAGGGATGGGCGTGTAGAATGCCCAAGAGAAGAAAAAGAGAGAGGAAGAAAGGGCATGAGGAGAACCTTTAGATGTGAGGGGCTGCTAGTTTGGATGCTCTAAGGATCTTATGGGAGGTCCTTTTAAATAGGTACAAAGATTGACTCTTATTCAATCACATAATACAAGTCCTATTTGTATTGGATTTTCTATTAACTTAAGTTATCCAACTTACTTTATGAGACCCTTTAGGTGCCAACAATTGGAGCCCTTGCACCCATAATTAGATATCCCAAACACACCCAAGAGATGCCCTATAAGAGAACTAAAAGTCCTCTAATCAATGGACACTCCCAACTTGATCAAATCAAGGTGGCACCCAAAAATAACTATCAAGAAAATTAATTAGGGACTTGCATCCTTAATTAATATGATCCATAACCTTAGATATCTAATAATTTAAGTCTCATGAATCTAATTCATATAGGTTATTAGTAGGTAATTAAGTTAGAATTATCTTATCAAATAAGTAATTCTAACAGAAAGAGAAATTGGATCCAATCATGTGCTAGTAAGGTGATAAGTAGTATATTTTTGTATTTATTGGAGGTATTTTTGATAATTTATGGTGCTAACATCTTCTTAAAAATCCTAATTTCATGACTTTATTAAATTTTTCTAAAAAGTAAAATGATTTTGAAAAAAATATGAAATTAGATATATTTCTAAAAAAATAGATGTTAATTTAATTAAATAATTTAAGCACCAAAATGAAAAAAAATTTTGAAAAATTTAATGCATATTTTTTTTAATTTTTCAGGAGAAAATCAGAGCAAAAATGGAGCTAAAATACCCTAAAAAATAAAAAAATAGCCTCCGATGCACGGTGGACCGGTCGGTCGGTCTACAGGAATAGTTACGCGGTCCACAGGAATAGTTACGCGGTCCACAGGCGTGGCTCACAGCGAGAGAAAGATCTGGATGCGATCCAACGGCTGAGATTCAATCCGACCCAGATCTGACGGTTCAGACTCATTGTAGACATTGAATAGAACCCTTTTGCGCGATCCGACGGTCCAGAAGTAATCCATCACGCGATCCAACGGCTGTTATCGCTCCCGATTGTGTTAAGGACTCTTTTGCACGATCCAATGGCCAGAACTTCATCAGAACCCAGATCGGATGGCTGACATTTGATCCGACTCTGATAAGGATTATAACTCTAATTTTTTAGCAGATCTGGGTGGTCCGAAGCTGATCCGACGGCCAGGAATATTCCTAAGGAGATTTATATGATTTCTAAGGGTTTTAGGACTCCTTTTCCTACCAAAAAATCATAAAAAATTTATCTATAAATAGAGGGTCTGGGAATAAGCTTTGGGGAGGAGATAAATTGAGTAGAGAGTATAGAAAAAAATAGAGAAAAAAAATAAAATAGCTTTAGGGACCCAAAGAAAAGAAGGAGAAAAGTCAGTTCGCTCTACGGAGTACGACGGAAGACGGAGAGGTCATCAACCATCTTTCCGACAAGGCTTGGCTGATCAACTTCAGATCCTTATTACAGTTTTATTTTTATTTTTATTTTATTATTTCTTTTAAATTCCTTGTACTTGAATTTCAACTTCAATTAATGCAAAATTTATTTTCCTGCACTTTAAATTCCTGTCTTTTATTTTTTTGCACATAGATGCTAGGATCGAATTAGTAAGATCTTAGTACCAATTTATTTTTATGCTTTTTAAATTTTTATTATTTATTTTTATTATAAGTAGATGCTAGGATCTAGTTAGTAGATCTTAGTATCCGATTTATTTTTCATACTTTTAATTTTTATTTCTGACTTAAATTGCTTTCTCCAAAATTTTATTTTCTTTTTGTAAAATCAAAGATTTCAAAGAAAAATCCTACTTTCTCTGTGGATTTGACCTGACTCACTACTTTCTATATATTTTTAATTTTTATTGAAGTCAGAATTTGATTGATAATCATGGTGTCTTAACGACAGCATCTTGATCATATCAATTTTTGGCACCGTTGTCGGGGAAGGCAACAATTTTAATGTTTGATTTCTTTGATTTTCTTATCAATTTAACTTACTAACTTTTCTATTTTTTTTATCTTTGTGCAGAAAAAAATTTTCAAAAAAAATTCAAAAAAGAGATAGAAAGCTTCCAAGTTGGTGAGATCAATCCTAACCCTAGCCTTAACTATTTTTTTAGTATTAATTACTATTTTTTTTAATTAATCTAAAATTCATCCACATAAATCTAATAAAAATTATATGACAAGAGTAGAAACTTAATTTTTAGGAGCATTCATCATTGTAGATTTATTTTTGGTGATTGCTGGAGACAAGGTAAGCTTTCAAGTTTTATTAGTTTCATGCATCTAATTTAGTTGCATAGAACCCCTTGTTTGAAATTGGTTGTACATATTCATCTCAAATCAATTTAAGGGCAACACCCATAACAAGATAAGGTAGGAATTTCATCACCCTTCCTTGGCCCAAAAACAACCAACCAGCATTCCATATTAACCCTAGCCTAACTAAAATCAAGTAGACATTGGCCCCTAGTATTAATCGAGTTCAGTTTTGAGTATTGTGGTGAAGTCAAGTGCAAAGTAAGTTTGAACTCATCTCTGAAACTGGTGTCTAAGGCTAGAGATTACAAAGGCTCTGCCTAAGTGGACTCGTGGTTATTTAATTAGTTCCGTTAGCTTACCTGGCCAATTCAATTGGTGTCTAAGGCAAGCAAGGGGGGACCCCCACAATCCCACCTCTTACCTGGCTAGTTGAAGGAAGTGAGAACAAACCCAATTTGTATCCCAATTTGTATCTAGACTAAGCCACTCTACATCGAACTATTAGGTCTAAGAAATCCATAGGTGTCTAGGTTTAACTATTTGCTAACTTGATTGCAATTAACACTTAACCACAACTAATTCTTCTCATCTTACATCTTTAGGTCTAAGACTTTTTTTTTTAAGGATCTCACCTTTAGAAATTTTCTCTTTCTTTCTTTTCTCTTCTTTTTCTCCTCCTCCTTAAAAAAAAAAATCTCAACAACACACATAATAGGATTTGCACTAATACATGCATGGTATAATTTTTTCTGACCTAGTTGAACCTAATTCTGAAATTGAACAACTGATCCATGCTAAACATGATAATCAAATGACTAGAAATTCTAAGAACCACCTAGGCAGATGAAGGAATATTTTATTCTTTTCACCTATAATCCATCGATGTTCCCATCATTCTATGGGATCAAATATTCAGACTCTAGTCTTAAAGCCGATCTGAACCTAATAGCCCAAAGATTAGATAAAGTCGACCTTCTTGCCCAAAAATTTGATCAGTTCCTAGCATTAGGTCAAAAATCTTCTACACAATATACACCACCACCTAATTATCAGGAGATTTGTTCTATTTGTGCTAGCCCGGCCCATCATGTTAGCGAATGTCCCACGGCTGTACAGTTTCCATCTTTCATTCAAGAACAAGTTCAAACTACTCAAGGTTATTCCAATCTTATCAATGATCCATTTTTAAATGCATATAACCAAGATTGGAGGAACCATCCTGATTTTTCTTGGAGACCCTAACAGACTCAAGCTCAAACCCAAATTTTTTCTGTGCAGAACTTTCAGAATAGGCTCCAATACCAAAATTATGCCTATAATAGTGGTCAGCCTAGTCAGCCTATCCAGCCATCCTATTACAATCAGCCATTATACCCACCTCCTCAACAGACCAATCTAGCCGATGATAGATTGAACCAACTTCAATAAATGATCCCCAATAGCAATCCCTCATCAGGCTAGAAGCATAAATAGATCAATTAACTGAATCTACCATGAGGAGAGAACTAGGTCAATTGCCAAATGAACAAATATCGAATTTTGAAAATGATCCATCCAACCATCAATCACTTGGACCTAGTCATCAATCCAATGGCCCACCTAAGAATCCCCAATTTGAAAGTGACAATGCAATTTCTGAGCTTAAAAGTAATAGGATTCTTAAGGACTCATACCAAGACCAGGTGAGTGAGGCTAGTACTGATGCTAGCCAAAAAGAGAATTTAGAAGAGAAGGTTAGTACTGAAGCTAACCCAATAGAAGAACTTGAGCTTAGTACTGATGCTGATCTAAGTGAAGAAAAGAAGAGAGTGGATGAGTTACCCAAGCTATATTCACCAAAAGTTTCATTCCCTTCAGCCCCAGAAGCCGGTTCTTCCACTTTAAAATTACCTCCTCCAGAACTGAAATTACCCTTGGTCACATCTGAGTACACATGTTTAAAATCAAAAGACACCCTTTCAGCACCCATTACTTCAAACTTAACTCCTAACCCAAAAACTCAATTCATGAGCATTTTAGAAGAACAAATAGGAAAAATTCTCGATAAACAAGGGTCTGTGAATGGGTTTGTGAACTATCTTTCTAAAATTAAGAACGGAGATGTGAAATACTTTCTTAAGATTGGCAACAAACTACTGAAATTTATTATAGACCATCTCTCTGAGATTGGCAATCCAAAACTATTAGAATTTGTCAATCCAATATTCGATACGGGATAGGTGAGAGAATCTTCATATGGTCTGGCTGAAGATGGTAAACTTAGTGCTTCCTGGGAGGCAACCCAGTTTTCAATTTCTACTTTTGCCTTTGCTTTCTTTTGTATTTTGTTTAGGATAATCGAGTCTTGCTTTGTGTCTTTTGTAGGGATCTGAAAATAATATTGGCTAAGTTGGAGAGAGAATCAGTTTTGAAAAGACTTATGGATCAGATGATATCTCTCCTTTTCTTTCTCTTTACATGCACCGTTCATTTTTTCTACTCCATTAAGGACAATGTCGATTAAGTTGGGAGGGATAATAAAAATTTTTAAATTTTTAAAATCCTCAAGTAAGTTAGTATTTAGTATTTAAGCATCTGATTACACTTAAGAATCGAGTTAAACCAAGTATTTTTAAAAAAAAAATTGATGTACAGATCAGAGAGTTTGTGAGATATTAAGGGATCAAGTATTAAGAAAACTCAATAAAGAGTTAAGTTTAGAACTTAAACAGTTTTCTTTGAGCATTTCTAAATTTTTTTTTTACCAGCATCAAAGAAGAGTTTACTTTCTATGGATTTGTGTAGAGTAACTATATGTTTCTTCATATATTTTTTAAAAAAAAAGTTTCCTAGTACTTCATGCTGAGTAACCGGGCCTCTTTGCCTAAGCAAGTATTGAGTTTCGCGTCAAAAGGTATGAAGGGCAAAGAAGCTTTGTTGTAAAGCTAGTTTTAACTCGTAGCCTGTTTGATTCGAGCAAATAGGTTCGAGGGGTATTTTATACCTAGTACCCTAAAGCCATCTGGTTTGGGAGTCATTGACTGAAAACTCGCTACATGGGTCAAACAGAAAGCTTAAGGGGTTAAGACACTCAATAGCGGTACAATATTAAAAATAATAATAATAAAAAAAAATCAATAAATGAAAGACAGAAGTAACAATATACTTGTCCATATGAAAGTTAATAATTTGGAGATAAAGGTAGAGATAATTTGAAAAAGTTCAAAAAAAGTTTAGTGTTCTTAGTTTAACTCTCATATTGACTAGTATTAATACCCCAATGATATATCTCATTTACACTCTACTGAATATCAATGGTCTTTTGAAAATTATTTGGTGAAATTCGAAACTTTAAGTTAAACGGTACTTAATTCTAAATTCTTTCTTTACTCAAGGACGAGCAAAGTTCAAGTTGGAAAGTGTGATAAGTAGTATATTTTTATATTTATTGGAGGTATTTTTGATAATATATGGTGCTAACATCTTCTTAAAAATCTTAATTTCATGAATTTATTAATTTTTTCTAAAAAATAAAATAATTTTAAAAAAATATGAAAATAGATATATTTATAAAAAAATAGATGTTAATTTAATTAAGTAATTTAAGTACCAAAATGAAGAGAATTTTTTAAAAAATTTAATGCATATTTTTTTTAATTTTTCAGTAGAAAATCAGAACAAAAATAGAGCTAAAATATCCTAAAAAATAAAAAAAATAGCCTCCGGTGCACGGTGGACCGGTCGGTTGGTCCACAGAGCCAGGGCGCGGTCCACAGGAATAGTTACGAGGTCTACAGGCATGGCTCACAGCGAGAGAAAGATCTGGATGCGATCCAATGGTTGAGATTCAATCCGACCCAGATCCAATGGTTCAGACTCGTTGCAGACTTTGAATAGGACTTTTTATGCGATCCGACGGCCCAGAAGCAATCCATCACACGATCCAATGGCTGTTATCGCTCCTGATTGTGTTAAGGACTCTTTTGCACGATCCGACGACCAGAACTTCATCAGAACACAGATCGGACGGCTGACATTTGATCCAACCTTGATAAGGATTATAACTCTGATTTTTTAGCAGATCTGGGCGGTCCGAAGCTAATCTGATGGCCAGGAATATTCCTAAGGAGATTTATACGATTTCTAAGGGTTTTAGGACTCCTTTTCCTACCAAAAAATCATGAAAAATTCATCTATAAATAGGGGGTCCGAGAATAGGCTTTGGGGAGGAGAAAAATTGAGTAGAGAGTGTAGAAAAAAAATAGAGAAAAAAAATAAAATAGCTTTAGGGACCCAAGGAAAAGAAGAAGAAAAATCGGTTCGCTCTACGGAGTATGACGGAAGATGGAGAGGTCATCAACCATCTTTCCGACGAGGCTTGGCTGATCAACTTCAGATCCTTGTTACAGTTTTATTTTTATTTTATTTTATTATTCCTTTTAAATTTTTTGTACTTGAATTTCAACTTCAATTAATGCAAAATTTATTTTTCTGCACTTTAAATTTCTAGCTTTTATTTTGTTTGCACATAGATGCTAGGATCGAATTAGTAAGATCTTAGTACCAATTTATTTTTATGCTTTTTAAATTTTTATTATTTATTTTTATTGCAAGTAGATGCTAGGGTCTAGTTAGTAGATCTTAGTATCCGATTTATTTTTTGTACTTTTAATTTTTGTTTCTGACTTAAATTGCTTTCTCCAAAATTTTATTTTCTTTTTGTAAAATCAAAGATTTCAAAGCAAAATTCTGCTTTCTCTATAGATTCGATCTGACTCACTATTTTCTACATATTTTTAATTTTTATTGAAGTCGAAATTTGATTGATAATCATGGTGTCTTAACGACAGCATCTTGATCGTATCATAAGGTTATCGTGAACCCAATGAATTTTTTTGAACCCAATGGATTTTTCTAAATCCAATTGACACCTCATAAGCTTAATTACTTATTGCAGACCTAATCTCTTTGTTGTGTGATCTCTTAGATTCAATTCTATCTGATAGTGAGATATAAAATGATCTCTATCATTGTATCATTGAAACTCTTTTCTATGGATCAGAATAATTTTACTCCAACTCAGCAAGGATTGTCGATCCGAAACAATCCTAGTGAGCTCTCACAATCTATCAGTGATACCTAATAGTATATAGTGACAATCTAATAGAACTGAAATAAACTTCTAGATATAGTTAACATGTGATTCAGTCCCTCTACTGTGAGTCCCGACTAGATGATAGGTCATAGATAAATCATTAAACCTCAACATCAGTCATATGATAGATTTAATTAGCTCAAATCCAGTTGTGACTTCTATAAAAACTCTTTTCCATCAAACACACTACTATGGCCATAGATTCTTGGACTTAGCCTTTCAAATCTCATAAAACTACTCCTCTCTATCAAGATCAATAGATCCTATCTTGAGCGCACCCCACTCCTACAGTAGACTAACTGTCTCCAACATCCACTACAAGGATTCATTGAGATCTATATTTATGTATTAATCAAACTTCAACAATCTCACTGCGAGTAGCATTACCATCTCAAGTCAAAAAATCAGTTATACAACTACAGCATCGAAACAATCACTGACGATTGAATAGAAATCTAAGTGATCTCTCGTATGGTCATGCTCAGTACTAATTATTCTCTAACAACTATTCATACTCATCATCCTGTGTCTCTACACAGTAGATCAAAATTTATTTATCTCGAAAGAAGTGATTTGTATGTCAGTCTATCCGGATCTATCACCATCCTCATAATGATCCTATGACTAGGAGCATTTAGGAATTAAATACATATCTCTAATTTTAAATACTTTGAGAATATGTATCGAAACTAATTTCATAGATAATTCAAAGATACATCACACTTGAATAAAAAAAATATCTTTTTATTGATCATATCAATATATTAAGTACAAAATTATGCTCTAGAATTATTACAATATGTCAGCCATATTGACTTCTAGGACGTACATCTAACAATAGCATAAACAATATCAGATCAAGTATAATTCATCAAGCGCATTAAACTTTCAATTATTTAAGCATATTTAAACTGAGATATACTATTACCTTTGTTTCTCTTAAATTGTGATTAGTATTAAAATGTGTGGAAATATGTTGACTTTCAAAATGCCCAAATTTTCTTAGGATTTTCTTAGTATGATGTTCTTGCAATAATATTAAACCTTTATCTGATCTGACTATTTTTATTCTAAGAATTATGTTAGTTTCTTCTAACTCTTTCACATCAAAATTAGATGCAAGAAGTTTTTTTGTCCTTTCAATAATTTCTAATTTAGTTATAAAAATGAGAATATCATCAACATATAAGCTAAAAATAATATATTCATTATTTTTAAGTTTAGTATACATACATTTATCAACATCAACATATAAATAATTATAAGATAACAATACCTTATCAAATTTTTCATACCAATGCTTAGGTGCTTCTTTCAATCCATGTAAGGATTTCACAAGCTTATAGACCTTCTTTTCCTGACAAGGAGCTACACAACCTTCAGATTGAGTCATGTAAATTTCTTCTTCAAGATCATCATTTAAAAATGCAGTCTTTACATCCATTTGGTGAATAATATAATTATTTGTGGAGGCTAAGGCAAACAACATTTTAATAAAAAAAATTTTGGTTATATGAGCAAAAGTATTAAAATAATGTATGTTTTTTTTTTGAGTATAGCCTTTAGCAACTAATCTAGCTTTAATCTTATCAATAGATCCATCAAGTTTTATTTTCTTCTTAAAGATCCATTTACACTCTATAGATTTAGTTCCTAGAGGTAAATCTATTAGTTCCTAAGCATGATTTTGCATAATAGATTCTATCTTACTATGTATTACTTCTTTTTAGAATGATGCATCTAGTGAGGCTATCAGTTCATTACAAGTCTATGGATCATTATCTATCAAGAATATATAAAAATCATCTCCTAGGTCAGTTTTTTTCTTTGCCTTTTACTCCTTAATTTTATATCATTATTGCCATTTTTATCATTCTTATATTTATTATTAGGAATTTTTTATGTTCCTTCTACACTAACTCTAAGAGGAAAGATATGCTAAAAAAACTCAGTAATTTTTGTTTCAACTATAGTGTTTAATTCAAGCACATCACTTTTAAGCATAAGAAATTTATATGCAAGATTAAGATTTATTAAAGTTGATGCAAAGCTATAAAATATTATTTTTATAAGATATTTGATTTAGTTACTTAAATTAAGTTTGAATGTTAATTTTATGATTATTTGTTTCATTATTATTTTATGATATCGTGAAGAGATGTCTTACATGCTTGTGAAAAGAAGTTCTCTATGAGTACATGATAGTTGTTGATATCACGAAAACTAACCCATAAGTGTATGGACCGTAACTAGTAGTAAAAGGTAAATAGAGTATCGTTCCCACGAGGAAGAAGTATAAGTATCAAGATTCTAATTTCCTATATTATCTAGACAAGTCAAGTTCAATTGATTAAATCTAAAATTTAATTAACTGAATAATGTTTGTAACACCTAAGACTAAATCAAATGTAATTTTCTAAGGTTCAAATGAAAAATAAATGTTGGGTTCCTAGAACTTAGATTTCGTCACTTGATTTTCTATGATCATTTTAAACATAATTGATTGGTTTCATTCTTGCTAGTAGTAATGACTAAACTCTCTTTTTCTAACGTGATGATCTTTTTCAAGACTCAACACTTATACTCGTATTAACCCTAAGCCTACTTCTGTGATCTTTAATTTTAATACAAGTTTATTAAGCTCTTTGGATGTCTTCGACAAAAGTCACAATGGAATGTCCTTATTTCTAAGTAACATTATCAAGGTTTGACGTTTTTACCAACTAACATTACACTTCCTCTTTCAATCCATTGTGTAACATCTTAAACATGCAATTAGTGGTCAGTTAATTGCATGAATTAAATCTAAAAACATCAAATTACACCAACAAGAATATCCAATCTATTACATCAAGTGATTATAGAAAAATCAAGGACTACATCTAAGTTCTAGAGCAAAAAGTCTAGCTATTCATTGATAGAAAATCACACACAATTATTGTTGAATAAAATTGAAATGTATTCATCATTAACCAACAAGAATTTGATAAATTAAAGCATAGATGAACAAGAAAGAAAAAACTATTGAAATGGAGAAGGCTTGAAGATCAAATCTTGGCTCCCTTCCTCTCGGTTTATCAGCTCTGCCCCCATCTTTTTTGTCTTCCCCTTTTCTCTGCCTTTATAAAGACTCAAGTCCGTGCACCATCTATGCACTCGTGTACTCATGCCCGTATCCATATTTTCTTACATATTGCTACTTATGCACATTAACCAAACTTGAGCACATTCAGCCACACTTTGCCCACAGGCCATGCTCGTTGACTTCCTACCTGCAGCCCCTATTAGATGCGCACTCTCCCAAACACCCACGCACTCTCACATGGTCTTCTCATGAACCACACACCACAAGCACCCAGCCATCTGCCACATTCATTATGCATTTAAAATGTATTTCTGCTTGCATTGACCCACATACAACCACATCCTTCTGCGCTCGTGTCATGCCCCCGACCTGAGATTGTGAATCGAGGGTCATGGCAACCACCGCATACTCATAGAAAACTCTTTCCACAAATATGCAAGGCAACTTATCATGCTATCCTAAAATAACAGCGAAATAATTAGTCAATAATTTAAATTCAAAATATAATGATCTAAATTTTTACTTTAATATCTCCATAAATCTAACAATGATTCATAGGCCTTACATCAAATTCAATAAGACTTTCAACCTAAAATAAAAATATAGAGATTCTACTTCTGATCACTCTTTCATTCATATCTTGTATCATCTTAATTTCTCAATATCTGTAAAAATAGTAAAAAAAGAGATAATGAGCTAGACAGCCCAGTAAGCAATGATCACTTTCAACAGATTTCATCAGGCATTAAAGTAAATAATTATTTATAGAAAATAAGCATATAGAGTTCATCAATTCGAAATCAATTTCTATTATGCAACATAATTCATGCCAAATTTATTTCTTTATCAAAAATTTAAGTTTCTTTTGAAATTTTAATTTTTTTCATTCTTAAATTTTTTTTGTCAACCATGAGCTATGACCATATTTTTTCTGTGGCAGGGTCATAACACCACGTATCTTCTTGCAGTGAGCTACGAATCATCTTGCAGCAAAGTCCTTCAAAACCGTTAATCTCTCTGATGGTTTGTCACAGGTCTCTCTGGTGATATAAATCTTCAGGATAAATCAATTGTCAATGTATATGCCCCTATTGGTGGGGTCCTTTACATAGTCAGATTATCAATTTATATTATTCTTATATCAGAATTCTTCATAAATCATATTCATATTCTAATTTTGATAAAAAAATATAATAATATAGTATCAAAATCAATCAATATAATGTATCATGAATCAATATGTTCAATCATGCTTCATCATAATATATCAAAATATGATATTTTTATAACAAAATATCATTCATCCAATCCATGCATCATTTCACAAATCATGTCAGAAAAATATATTATAATTTGTTAATAAATCTAAAAAAATTAAAACATTATTTATCTCGAATGCATTCCAATAAATCTACATAATTCTATAATTTTTTTTTCAAAATTTTTCAGTCTATAAACTATATCACAATATCCGATTATCAGGTATCAACGATACCTATATGAGATCAAATTTAATAATCAGAAAGAATACGAATACCATATTTCAACGGTTTAGATTGGGTTCGATCATCTAATTTTATCTAATCAAAATTTAATTAGGATATAAATGATCCGAAATTTGACTATCAGATCAAATCGGATTTGAAGTGATAGGACTGAGATTTCTTCATTGGTTTCATAAAATCAAGTAGAGAGAGAAAATCAAAAGAGAAAAAATTCATGAGGTATAATTCGAATTGATCAGGTGATACAATTCAACATTACGATTAGTCCAATATCTCGATTGGTGAAATCAACATGATCAAATCAAGTCATGGATAGATCGGGATCATGGATGATTAAATCTAAAGATTCATGTCTGATCAAGGTGCTAGCATACTATCTAACAATCATGGATCAGGATGTTTTCACTAGAATCATTCAAACTCATCATCACTCAAATTCATCAAAATAAAATTTTTTTTCTCAATAAATTTTAAAAAAATAAACTTCTAAAGAGATACAATTCTAGAGAGAGAAATGAAAGAACCAGATCTAGAATTTCAGGGTTAGATCTTGAAATATTTTCAAGATCAGTCAGCGAAAGACTAAAATAAATTAAAATTTATTTTTTAAAATCAAAAAATTTCTAGATCTAAGATCTTATTACATGATTATTACATAGCTTTAAATCAGAAATTAAAATATATAGAGCATGAACTACATGTTGATCATATCAACATGTTTCTATACTACATCTAATGTATGTATTAAACAATATATCAGATTTATTACCTTGCACGTTAGATGTTCTAACCTTGCTGATCTGGGCTTGAGGATGATGTTGCAAACCACACATGTGTCCGGTCTCTAGGAGTCATCCACACGAGCCCACGAATCTCGACCAGAAGTCCTGCTTCAGAAAATCAGCACAGTATGCTAGTACTGCGCTGATCCTTCTTCGATGGTTGATCAGGTGCCTCCTTCTTCTTGATTTGGACTCTTCCAAAGATGAGAAGTTGGAAGAGAAGTTTTAGATCTGAGATGCTCTCAGAAAAACTCAAGATGGAGGATGGAAAGAGATGAAACTAATAACCCTAGAAGAAGACCCTCTTCTCTTCTCTTTACTCTCTCTTAGACACCCTGTCTTGTGTCTATTATATCTCCACGACCCAAAAGTATTTCTCTCTAATTTTTTGGTGCCTCAAAGAACTCTCAAATATTTATGTTTTCCAAAACTTTCATGAAGAAACTCATTTTATAGAGAGAGATATGATAGAGTCTTTATCTAGATCAAATACCTAGTCAAGGCTTATCCAAACATGGCAAGATAAGGGGCGCCCAACTCTTGGGTGCCTCCTCCTCATTTTCATGCATGGACCACCAGCAAAGGGTGCACAATGTGTTCCCTAAAAGCCACAAAAATCATAAAAAAAGTCTGGATAAATTCGGTGTAAAAAGAAAAGAGTTTTGGATTTCTAAAACTCTATCTCATAGAATTTGAAATCCAAACTTATTCCTACTTTGATTTGATCCACAACCACTTTCCATATATGAAAGAAGAGAGAAAATCTTTTGGATGTGGGAAAGACCTGTAAGAGGGCTTTTGTCACACAAAATAAGAGAAGATTGGTATGGAATTGTTAGATGTGTGCCCTAAATACCAGATTGGCTGACACATTCTTGTACAAATGTAAGGACAAATTTATAATTTTGATTATAAATAAATAAAAGGATTATTCTACTATCACATTGTGTACATTATGTCTATGATACATCCTTTGAGTTAGTAGAAATATTAATTTATATTTTCAAGAGTTGAAAATCTAAGGCATGAATTTACATAACTAACTCATAAACAGCTCCTGACCATAGGATCATCACGAGGATGGTGATCGATCCGGAAGGTTGGTGTACGATTGCTTCTTTAGGATAGATGTGTCTTGAGTCTATGGTGTGGAGACACTAGAGTGAGAGTATAGATATTCATTGAGAATGAGAGTACTGAGCGTGACCACCTCGAGCAGTCATAAGGAAGTCTACCTTCTCGTCGATAACTAGCTCGATGCTGCAGCTGTGTGTCTAGTTCTTCGATCTGAAGTACATCGACAATTCACCTTGAGTGTGTTATGGTTTGACTATACCATAACTCGATCTTCTAGTCATTCAAAATCCTGAGGTGTATGTTGGCTGTAGCATATTTATTGTAGGAACCAGATCGCACCAAGAAGGAATCTATCAACCTCGATAGATGAGAGGAGTAGTCCTATGATGATCGAAAGATCGAGTCCTTAAGCCCATGGCCATGGCAGAGTAAAATAATGAAAAAGAGTTTTTCATTGAGATTTTACATCGGACTCGGATCAATCGATTGATTCATATGACTGATATTGGGTTTGACGAGTTCACCTTAATCCTAATTCAGTCGGGACTCATGATAGAAGAACTCAATCACACAGGTAGCTGCACTAAGAGGTTCATCTTCATTTCTGATGAGTTACCACCATATACTGCTAGGTGTCATTGATGGATTTTGAGAGCAATTAGAATGATCTTGATGATTGATCATTCTAATTGTCTGAATCAGAAGAGTTTTGGTCCATCGAAAGGAGTTTCGATGATGAGATCACGACATGTCTCATTACCATATGGAAATGAACCTAACTGGGTCACACAAATAAGAGTTAGAATCTGGATGTCATCAATTGAGCTAGTCCAGTTCGATTGATTTGGATTAGATCCAATTAGGTTCAAAGAAATCGTGCTAGCACACGATTGAGCCTAACTTTCTCCTCGTGTAATCTTTTCTATCTCGACTGAGCCAAATGTGATTTGGCTCACCTAGAGAACCTTGAGAAGATTTCTCACAATCTGACTGGAGCCAGTCCAGCTCAAAAAGAACTTATCTTAATTCATGAGATGAATTTAAGACAACACCTGTTAATTCCTGTCACCTGTCATTTTCATTTTAGGACATTGGTCAAACGTTGACCCATGGAGCTTAGACTGAAGGCCACTTGGCAAGAGGTCATTGGAGATTTTTTATGGAGTGTCCACCTACTAAATTGGGCCTCAAAGTGGATATCATATTCAGATTGGGCGTGCGCCCTAAGTGGATAAGGATAGAGTCCCATGAGACGAAGACTCTGATCCCTTGATCAACTTGGACTGTGGGGCGCCAATCTCACTGTGCTTATCCAGTGTTGGTGCCAACAGTAGGAGGAATTGTAGGGATTCTTATCTGATATGATCAGATGATATCACTCCATCAATCAAATTTTTTTTAGAATTAATTGGAATTTTTTGATTGGTCGAATGATGTGGCACTGCATGGTGCAGCAGGGTCTATTTAAACCCTGTCTGCGCCTAGGATTTACAGACTCTGCTCAATAACTAGCAAAAGCCTGAATCCTCTCCACTTCTTCATGCCCTCTCTGCTCTTCTCCCTCCCCTCTTCACATCCAAGAGGTTGGGCATCCATCTGGTGCTTATCCAAGGTGTGGTGGCTTCTTGATTAGAAGGCTGCAGAGATTTGTCGAGAAGCTGCTGCTCCAGCTTCAGAAGATCTTTTGAAGATCTTCTAGATCAGATCCAGATCTGATTTTTAGAGCAAAGATTCATGAGGAGAAGATGATCTAGATTCTACTCAAGTGGATATCGGTAGAGGCCAGGCGACTGCGTGGCTATTTTAGAACCTCGGGCATTGCTGCGATCATCTACATGGTAATCTAGTTATCCTAGAGGTATTTCTTTATTCCTCATGATTTTAGATTTAATTTTAGATTTAATATTAGATAATAAGAATTAGATCTAATAGATCTTAGATCTAAAATATCGTAGAATAATTTTTTGAAATATTCCATCCCAGATCTCATTAGATCTGGAAGATCCTATAAGGAAAAAGCCAATTTTTCCTTTAGAAAAAAAAGAGAGGGCGTGGGGGGGCTTATGTGGCACAAGGTGGAATCCTAATCTTACTAGGATTCTATCTTATGACTTATTTTAATTTAGTTTCTCAAACCAAATCAAATTAAAATTAGATTAACCCAATTAAAATAGATCTTAACCTAATTAAGAACCTAATTTAATCAGATTGAATTAGATTTAAATCTGATTTAATTTTCTAATCAAATTAGAAATTAGGTTGAACCAAGTCCTAATTGAACTAGGATTAGTTTTTTTCTTGCACTTGACTTATCCAATAAACCAATTGAACTTGATCCAATTTAGTCTAAACTAAATCTAATTAAATTATATTCAATTAAACTAAATCTCAGCCCATTGACTTAATCAAATTAAGTCAATTAGCAATCGAATTGCTAATCGATCCTCCTGCAATACTTATACTAGGTTAAATATCAATCGTATTGATCATTTAATCCTAGAATGATTTTTAATCATTGATCAACCATCCGATCAGATCATGAATCCTAATGTGTGTGATCTCATAGATCCGAACCTAAGTTGGTAGCACAGAAATAAATTTCTGCACTAATCGAAGTGACCATCTAGTAATGGTACCCGATGATCGGATGATCGAATGTGTAGAACCACATCCTTAGAACCCATACGGATATAGTTTTCATATAATTCATCCTCTTGACCAAAATAATTATAGGACACCTCAGAGTTCAACTGTCAACTCTAATCAGGTTGTCCACATTATATTTCAAAATATCAAATCCATCTGATGGATTATCCTGGCCAAGGTTTTGCTAAATTGAAATACAGTGACTTATTCTTCTCCCAACTCTTAGAGTGGTTAATCTCATCTCGATCATACTCTGACTTCGCAAGTACTTGACTATGCCCAGAAGCCTTCCGTCACTGAATTAAAAATTCAATTAGTCCAGTACCAAAGTACAGTGAGTTGCTTGCAAGTCACTGAGGTGATCTCAGGTCTAAGGGACACTTATACCTATATCCCATCAGAGATATTCTCGACAGCAGAATACTCTGGAGTTGATCACGTTCTATGATGATGTACCCTTACATCTCACCTGTATGTCATATCAGTGTCTCCACACTCCTTGGTTAAGAGAACAACCAATCCATATGGCCTACAGCGACCTATGCTCGATAGAAGCTGTCATCCTTATTAATAGCCTATCATTTGGTCATGAACAATTTTAAGAACTAATCGATAAATCCTCTCTTTATCGAACTTAAATAGTCCTAAAGACTTCATCATAACAACAAAGTTCATTAGAAGATAAAAGCTTATGATGAAAATACCAAAAATATATTTTATTTATTAACAAATCAATTATAATACTTGGTTGCTCAACTGTCAACAGCTTGACGATTAGCTTTTGGGACATATTTTTCAACAACTCCCACTTGTCCTAAAGCCACTCGCACAGTATCTAATACCCATCTTCGACTTATGGTTGTCGAACTCCTTTATTGTCAGGACTTTAGTGAAGGGGTCGGTCAGGTTCTCCTTTTCGTCGATCTTCTGAAAATCGACGTCACCTCGATCCACGATCTCCTAGACCAGATAGAAGTGGCGCAAAATATGCTTCGTCCACTAGTGTGCTTTGGGTTCCTTCGTCTGAGCTATGACACCAGTGCTGTCGCAGTAGAGCAGGACTGAACCATCGAGGGAGGGTGCTACTCCGAGCTCGATGATGAATTTTCTCAGCCACACAGCTTTCTTCACGACATCCGATGTTGTGATGTACTCCGCTTCACAAACAGAGTCTGCCATAGTATGCTGCTTGAAACTCTTCCAACAAATAGCTTCACCATTCAGAGTAAAGATATAACCCAACACGCTTCTGCTGTCATCATGGTCAGATTGAAAGCTGGAGTCTGCAAACCCCATAAGTTTCAGATCTGACTCGCCATAAACCAACCATTGGTCCTTAGTATTTCTCAAATACTTAAGGATGGCTTTAACCACTTTCCAGTGGTTTTCTCTAGGATCAAATTGGTATCTACTCACTACTCCTAGTGAGTATGCCACATTTGATCTTGTACATGTCATGACGTACATGATAGATCTCACAGTCGAAGCATATGGGACTCTACTCATACGCTCTCTTTCTTCAGAAATTGTCGGATAATTTTTCTTAGAGAGAAAAATTTCATGGCCTATCGATAGATAGCCCTTCTTGGAATTCTCCATGCTGAACCTCTTCAGTACAGTGTCTATGTACGTGGACTGGGATAACCCATGCATCTTTTTAGATCTATCCCTATAGATCTTCATCTCTAGGATGTAGGATGCTTCACCCAAGTCCTTCATGGAGAACTGTGATGACAATCAAATTTTTATTTCCTGTAGTGCAGGGATGTCATTCTCGATTAAGAGAATGTCATCCACGTACAAGACAAGGAATACCACAACTGGACCATTTGTCCATTTATAGATGCAGGGCTCTTTTTCATTCTTAACGAAGCCATACATTTTGATCACCTTATCAAAATACATGTTCCAACTCTGAGAAGCTTGCTTTAATCCATAAATGGATCTCTGAAGCTTGCACATCTTAAACTCATTTATGGATGTAAACCCCTCAGGTTGTATCATATACACCTCTTCGGTCAGCTCTCCATTCAGGAAAGCTGTCTTTACATCCATTTGTCAGATCTCATAATCCAGATGGACAGCTATTGCAAGCATTATCCGAATGGATTTGAGCATTGCCACAGAAAAAAATATCTCATCATAGTCAATACCATAACGTTGACGATACCTCTTGGCAACTAGACGGGCTTTATAGGTCTCCACCTTTCCGTCTGTGCCCCTTTTCCTTTTGAACACCCATTTACACCCAATGGGTTTAACTCCTTCAGGTGAGTCAACCAATGTCCATACATCATTGACCTTCATGGACTCCATTTCAAATTTCATGGCTTCAAGCCATTTCTTGAAATCAGGTCTCTGCATTGCATCCATATAGGTGATCGGATCCTCATCGTTCTCATCGAGTTCGATGGGATCACCATCCCGGATCAAGAAATCATAGTATCTGTCCGGCTGACGTGGTACTCTATCGGATCGCCTTAATGGTGCAGGTACATTGGGCTCCGGATCTGATCTAATCAAATCCGACTCAGATTCAACTATTGGTGTCGGTCCTTCTACCTGTTGAACTTCATCAAGTTCAACCTTAGAGGCAACGATTCCTTCACCAAAAAATTCTTTTTCTAAAAAGATTGCCTTAAGGCTGATGAACACCTTTTGTTCATCAGCATGGTAGAAAAAATATCTTTTGATCTCTTTGGGGTACCCTATGAATGTGCATTTGTCAAACCTAGGTCCAAGTTTGTCTGTGACTAATCGTTTGATATAGGTCGGGCACCCCTAGACCCTAAGGTGTGAAGGTGCTGGCATATGCCCTGTCCATATCTCATATGGAGTCTTAATTACATACTTACTTGAAATCCTATTTAATAGATAACATGTCGATTTGAGTACATATCCCCAGAAGGATATCGACAAGCTGGCAAAATCCATCATGGATCGGACCATGTCTAACAGAGTCTGATTTCTCTTTTCAGACACACCATTATGTTATGGTGTTCTTGAAGGAGTCTATTGGGAGAGAATCCTATTCTCTCCTAGATATGTGAGAAACTCACTAGAAAGATATTTCCCTCCTCAGTCAGATCGAAGAGTTTTAATGCTTTTTCCTATTTATTTTTCTACTTCACTTCGGAATCGTTTGAATATTTTAAATAAATCTGACTTATGTTTCATCAAATAGACATATCTATATCTGGATAGATTATCCGTGAAAGTTATGAAGTAGAAATATCCACCTCTAGCACTTGTGCTCGTGGGCCTGCATACATCAGTATGTACTAGGCCCAAGAGCTCAATAGCTCTCTCACCTTTTTCAGTAAAAGGTGACTTGATCATTTTACCAAGAAGATAGGACTCACAGGTTGGAAGTGATTCACAATCACTGACTTCAAGGATTCCCTCTTGAGTCAACCTGTTTATTCTGTTCTTGTTTATATGACCTAGCCTACAGTACCATAAGTAGATATCTGACACACTATCTAATCTAGGGTGCTTGTCAATTGAATAGACTATATTAACAGGTTGTGATAACATATACACACCATTGTTCAAATGTCTACAAAAAATAGTAACACCATTCATAATGATATTACAAACTCATTTCTTTATTGAAATTTTATAATCATTTTTGGCCAGAAGGCCTACAGAAATGATATTTAAAAAGAAACTGGGATAGAAATGACAATCATTAAGAACAACGATATGGGGTTCAAATACAACTTTCAAGATTCCTAATGCTAGAACTAGAACTGGTCTTCCATCTCCAACGTTCAGGAACCTCTTGCCTTGCTTGAATCTCCTACTGACCTGCAACCCCTGCAATAAATTATAAATATGGTAAGGACTACCGGTATCCAATACCCAGTCAGTTATATCACAAATAGAGAAATTGCAAGGAGTTATCATATAAATACCTTGCCCAGCAACAACTTGCTATTTTCTCTGCCTGTTCGGATCTAGGGAGGCAATGTACTGGGGACAGTTCCTCTTCCAGTGCCCCCGCTTCTTGCAAAAGAAGCATTCAGCTTGACTCTTATCGGACTTGATCTTTTTGGTCTAGCCCTGCACTGATGTCCTGCACTGATGTCCCAGCCCGAACTTCCATCTTTTTCATTTTCTTCTTCTTGTTCTTCTTTCTTTTTTAAAGGGTCGAGAACCAGAAGATGAACCTTCCACTAAGTTCACCGACTCCTTATGGAGTTGGTGATCATTCTCAAAGTTCTGAAGCAACCCCAGTAACCCGTTGTAGTTCACTTCAGGCTTTGTCATTCTATAATGAGTGAGGAATGGGAGATAAGACTTGGACAGTGAGTTTAGTATTGCATCCTTCCCAAGCTACTCATGCAAGAAAAAGCCGAGCTTGCTCAATCATTCCATCAGCTCGATCATGTACAATACATGATCAGTGACAGAGGCACCATCCCGCATTTTAACGTTGAAGATGGTACAACTAGTCTTGTGCCTCCCCACGTCATCGGGTGTGCCAAAGGCATCCTCCAATACTTGAAGCATGTCTTTTGGCTGAGCCGTCTCGAATCTATGACTGAACTCGTCGCTTATGGTAGCCAACATGATACAGCGCACAGTGGTTCGATCACTGAGCCACTTCTGATAAGTGTCTCTGATTGTTCCACATGCTTTGGCAGCTGGCTCCTTAGATGCAGGATCCATTATCACATATAGGATCCGTTCATACTCCAGGACTATCTTCAACTTTTGGTACCAGCTACCGAAGTTGGGTCCTACCGACTTATCATTGTCCAACAATGATTGGAGTGATAGGGAAGTGGCCATATCTGCATAAAGGAAAATCATAACTTAATTAGTAATTGATTTATTAAACCTAAAGATTTGAACTTTAATCAAAAGATTTCTCCTACTATTTTATTCGAATTGGTAGCCTCTACCTCCAATTCGAAGAATTATCTTAATTCCTTAGTGGGTACTAAAATCCACTTAGACTGCACACAAGTCCAACTTTGGTTGGCCAACCCATGTATATCTAAGGATATGTTCATAACCAATTATTTTTTTAAATAATTTTAGTAATTTTAATTTTACCCTAGAAACCTAATTAGTAGGCTTTGACCTCCACTGTAAGGATCCGGTTAGATCCAACCATTAATATGACCATACTTGGTGCATCTAACCAATGAATGATTAAGCCCAACTTTGGTTGGCTCACCTAACCTCCATTAGAGAGACACTTCCAAGTCATCATATGATGAGTGATAATTCTATTAGTCAACAAGTACCAGGCCTTTGGGTCTGCAATGATTATTGAGTTAATGGACTCATTATCAAACACCTTAATGGGAGGCTATGACTCAGTTATCTCCATAACTTTATCATTTTAAGGACCTAATAATTTTAAAAGATTTAAATGATTTAGAGGATGAGATCAGATGAACCAGCTTATCATGATCCTCCCACTGGCTTCACCAAGTCAGCTTAAGGGAGACCATTAAAAGGGCTGGTCTAGGAGCACCTAAATCAGTCACACTGATTTACCTAGCTGATATGGGTCAGCTCAAATAGTCAAGTGATCCAATCAAAATATAATTTCACCAAGAGGCTAAGTAAGTTCGATCAGTGGGAGGGTCGGCCAAAGCTTGCCTTAGATACCATCAAAAATGGTCAGGTAAGCGGGCTCCCAATTAAAAACTATCGGTCTGGTTTACTTTAGACACCAACTGATTTAATTAGTTTCGATTAGATCAACCTAATAGTTCGTGCTAGACCACTTAGCTAAGAATCAAGTCCATTTGATTCTCGTTAAAGACATGGACTTGACCAACTACAACTATTATAATTGATCTAGAGAATCTTTGACCTAATCTAAGACAATAATTGATTAGATTTAGTCAATTCTCTAATTAAGTCCATCTTTAATCAAGCCATAGGTCTAACCTAATTAATGGACCTAATTCTCACTAACCCATTAATCCAATGTATTATGGTTTGTGTCTTAGGTTCTTTAATTCACAATCCTAGAACCTAATCAAACAACTTTTTAATTCTTAATTAAGTTTTGGGCTGAGAGTTGGGTTCGACTTTTCGAAAATAATTTTTATATTTATAAAATAATTTTATAATATGGTTCTACCAACCATATTACATGTTTGATTCATAATCAAGATGCAAATGAAATAAACATGAAACTACTTTAGATCTAATCTAGACAGGTTCATGTAATTGAAATAATTTCAACTTTAAACAATTTCTTTGCACAAAAATTATTAACAAAAAAATTTTATTTTAGATTTAAATACTTTTTAAATCTAATAAATTATAAATTTAATTTAGATCATATCTAACAAATTTATGATTAAAGATAGATCTACACGAACTAGGACAACCTTTGCACTGTAAGGGATAAATCTTACAGTAGGACAACCTTATAGTTCGTGATTGATCTAAAATTTTAATTTCAGATTTAATAATCAGATTATAAATTAGATCTAATCTAAGAAATAATCTAAGCATGTATGAATAATCATGTAATAAACAACCTTAGGCTCTGATACCAATTCAAAAAATCAGATCTAGGATTTCAGGGTTAGATCTTGAAACTTTTTCAAGATCAGACAGTTGAAGACTAAAATAAATTAAAATTTATTTTTTAAAATTAAAAAATTTTTAGATCTAAGATTATATTATATGATTATTACATAGTATTAAATCAGAAATTAAAATATATAGAGCATGAACTATATGTTGATCATATCAACATGTTTCTATACTATATCTAATGTATGTATTAAATAATAGATCAGATCTATTACCTTGCAAGTTAGATGTTCTGTTATATTTGGTTGCTCCAACATGTTCTAACCTTGCTGATCTGAGCTTAAGAATGATGTTGCAAACCGCACATGCATCCGATCTCTAGGAGTCATCCACACAAGCCTACGATCTCGATCAGAAGTCCTACTTTAGAAAATCAACACAGTATGCTAGTATTGCGCTGATCCTTCCTCGATGGTTGATCAGGTGCCTCCTTCTTCTTGATTTGGGCTCTTCCAAAGATGAAAAGTAGGATGAGGAGTTTTAGATCTGAGACACTCTCAGAAAAACTTAAGATGGAGGAAGGGAAGAGATGAAACTAACAACTCTAGAAGAAGACCATCTTCTTCTTCTCTTTACTCTCTCCTAGACACCTTGTATTGTGTCTATTATATCTCCACGACCCAAAGATCTTTCTCTCTAATTTTTGGTTATCCCAAAGAACTCTCAAATCTCTATGTTATCCAAAAATTTTATGAAGAAACTTATTTTATAGATAGAGATATGATAGAGTCCTTGTCTAGGTCAAATACCTAGTAAGGCTTATCCAAACATGGCAAAATAAGGGGTGCCCAACTCTTGCACGCCTCCTCCTCATTTTTGTGCATGGACCACCAGAAAAGGATGCATAATGTGTGCCCTAAAAGTCACAAAAATTTTAGAAAAAATATGGATAAATTCAGTGTAAAAAGAAAAAAGTTTTGGATTTCTAAAACTCTATCTCATAGAATTTGAAATCTAAACTTATTCCTACTTTGATTTGATCCACAACCACTTTTCATGTATGAAAGAAGAGAGAAAACCTTTTGAACATGGGAAAGACCTGGGAGAGGACTTTTGTCACACAAAATAAGAGGAGATTGGCATGGAATAAGAGAGAGGGCATGGGGGGGGCTTATTTGGTGCAAGGTGGAATCCTAGTCTTACTAGGATTCTATCTTATGACTTGTTTTAATTTGATTTCTCAAACCAAATCAAACTAAAATTAGATCAATCCAATTAAAATAGATCTTAACCTAATTAAAAATCTAATTTAATTATATTGAATTAGGTTTAAATCTGATTTAATTTTCTAATCAAATTAGAAATTAGGTTGACCCAAGTCCTAATTGAACTAGGACTAGTTTTTTCCTTGCACTTGGCTTATCCAATAAATCAATTGAACTTAATCCAATCAAGTCCAAACTAAATCTAATTAAATTATATTCAATTAAACTTAATCTCAACCCATTGACTTAATCAAATTAAGTAAATTAGCAATCGAATTGCCAATCGATTCTCCTGCAACACTTGCACTAGGTTAAATGTCAATCGTATTGATCATTTAACCCTAGAATGATTCTTAATCGTTGATCAACCATCCGATCGGATCATGAACTCTAATATGTGTGATCTCATAGATCCAAACCTAAGCTGATTGCACAGAAATAAATTTTTGTACCAATCGAAGTGACCATCTAGCAATGGTACCTAACGATCGGATAGGTCGAATGTGTAGAACAACATCCTTAGAACCCATGCGGATATAATTTTCATATAATTCATCTCTTTGATCAAAATAATCATAGGATATCTCAGAGTTCAACTGTCAACTCTGATCAAGTTGTCCACATTGTATTTCAAAATATCAAATCCATCTGATGGATTACTCTGGCCAAGATTTTGCTAAATTGAAATACAGTAACTTATTCTTCTCCAACTCTTGGAGTGGTCAATCTCATCTCGATCACACTCTGACTTCACAAGTACTTGACTATGCCCAGAAGCCTTCCATCACTGAATTAGAAATTCAGTTAGTTCAGTACCAAAGCACAGTGAGTTGCTTGCAAGTCACTGACGTGATCTCAGGTCTAAGGGACTCTTATATCTATTTCCCATTAGAGACATTCTCGACAGCAGAATACTCTGGAGTTGGTCACGTTCAATGATGATGTATCCTTACATCTCACCTGTATGCCATACCAGTGTCTCCACACTCCTTGGTTAAGAGGACAACCAACCCATATGGCATACAGCGATCTATGCTCGATAGAAGCTGTCGTCCTTATTAATAGCCTATCATTTGGTCGTGAATAGTTTTAAGGACTAATCGATAAATCCTCTCTTTATCGAACTTAAATAGTCTTAAGGACTTCATCATAACAATGGAGTTCATAAGAAGATGAAAGCTTATGATAAAAATATTTAAAATATATTTTATTTATTAATAAATCAATTATAATACTTGGTTGCTCAACCATCAACAGCTTGACGATTGACTTTTGGGACATATTTTCCAACAAGAAATTCATAAAGATGAATCTGTACTAATTAGATGATACAGTTCAATAAATTCAATTGATCTGATCAAGATAAATTAATCAATTCATGCTGAAATTATCACATGGATAATTCAATAGAATCATGGGTGATAAAATTTAAAGATATTTGATCTGATTAAGGTGGGTGCCAGTACACTGTCCGACAATCATGGATCAGGATTCTTCATCAGATCAAAAATATTAAAAAAAATTTCTTATTGATAAATCGATCAAAAGAGAGAAATAATTTTAGAGAGAGAAAATTCTAAAGAGAAATTCATCTTGGACTCTTCAGACGATATGATTCAATAAATTCGATCGATCAGATCAAATCATACTAAAATTATTATGAATAATTCAATAAAATCATGAAAAATAAAAATCTAAAAATAATACCTGATCTGATCAAAGTGGGTGTCGGTATACCGTCCGACAATCATAAATCAAAAATTCATCACTAGGATCATTTAAATTCATCATCTTCTTTTCAAAATTCTAGAAAATCTTAGGAGAGAGAAATAACCTAGAGAGAGAAAATAAAGAGAGACTAGAGAGAGAAAGAGAAAGTAGAGAGAAGAAAAGAGGGGGAGAGTCTATATTTTTTTTCTATTTTTCTTCTTCTTCTTTTTTTCTTTTTTTTATTTTTCTTTTTCTTTTTTTTCTTTTTGTTTTCCTTCCTTCTTCTTCCCGCGGCTTCCTTTGGGTCGAAACAGGAGACCTCACAATCTCCTCGATTAGTCGGTCGATCGGTGGTCGATTGGCATGAGACTGGCTGACGATAAAATGGTGACGATGGGGGGCTCGAAGGGATCCAAACTGGTAGCCGACGGCGACCACCGACATCCGAAAAATTGAAAAAAAAAAAAAGAGGGTAAAAATAGAGGTTTCTTCTGCAACAAAATTCGACGACTTCGATCACCGACAATCGTGCACATGGGCATGGAAAGGAAGGAGGAGAAGAGAGGGAGAGAAATCGGGTTTACCTCGAGCTCTGGTGATCGCTGTGGTGAGGAATCGAGGTGAGCACGGTGATGGGCTCTTGCGAGTGATTTTCGATGATCCTCGCTATTTGGCTTCAATTTTCTTCATCAAAAAAAGGGAGAAGGAGTCTCCCCTTTAAATAGAGTCAAAGGGAAGCCTCTTTCTGACTCCGGTTGGGAGTCGGTGAGAGGAGGAAGAAGACTCCCTTTGGGAGTCTTCTCCTCTATTTTCTCTTCCCTTTTTTTGTGTATTGGGCTGGGTTGAAGGCCCAATGGGTCAGGCCATGATAGCTCGCCTCCCTTAAACTTCCGCATTACTTCGATGTCTACATACAGCACTGTGCCTAGTACATTAATTCCCCACACCCAGCCTCTGTGTCAAGTCCAATACCTTACCAGTGCATTAGTTTCTCCCGAGTACCACATGAAACACCCCAAACGCACCTCAAATATCCAACTGTATATACATCCTCAGCCTTTAATTACCCTCTATGTCCCACTAATGAAATTAGGCATTTAATGCTTTGATAATAAATGCTCAAGTTCATTATGCTTTGTGTGCTCTCAGGCTTTCAATATTTGTGACCAGCACCCAAGCTTCCTTGTTTGCCATATTGGTGCTGTTAAATGTATGTCCTAGAAGTCAATATGGCTAATACATTGTTATAAGTTTAAGGCTCAATTTTATACTTAATATATTAATTTATCAATAAAAGAACAAGTTTTATTTTCATTCAAGAGTGATGTGTCCTTGAATCATCCATGAAATTAATACTTTGATACATATTCTCAAAATATTGAGAATTAGAGGCATGTATAATTAATTTCTAAATGCTTTTTGTCACATTATCATCATGAGGATAGTGATTGATTGGATAGACCGATATATAGATCACTTCCTTCGAAGTAGATGAGTCTCCGATCTACAATGTAGGGACATTGAGCGACGAGTGCAGATAGTTATTAGAGAACAACTAGTACTGAGCGTGACCATACGAGAGATCGTTTGGATTTTTAATCAATCGTCAATGATCATCTCGATGCTGTAGTTGTGTGAGTGATCTTTTGATCTGTGATGGCATGACTATTCGTAGTGAGGTTACTGGAGTTTGACTGACACATAAATATGGCCTCATTAAGACCTTATAGTGAATGTTGGCAATAATTGGTCTACTATAGGAGTAGGATACATATCTAGATGAAAACTATCGATCTTGATAGAGAAGAGTAGTCCTATAGTATTTGAGAGGCTAAATCCGAGAGTTTATAACCACAGCAGTATGATGGATAGAAAAAAATTTTCATAAGAATCACAATTTGATTTGAACTGATCAAATCTATCACATGACTGATGATGAGGTTTAATAATTTATCTATGATCTGCCATCTAGTCGGGACTCACGATAGAGGGACTGAATTATATGTGAACTATATTTTGATTTTTTTTTTGGTTCTACTGGGTTGCCACTACATACTACTAGGTGTCACTGATGGATTATGAGAGCTCACTAAAGTTATTCTAGATTGACAATTCTTGATGAGTTAGAGCAGAATCATTTCGATCTATTGAAAAGAGTTTCAGTGACACTATGATAGAGATCATCTCACTACCAGATAGAATTGAACCTATGGGGGTCACACAATAAAGAAATTAGATCTGAAATAAGTAATTAGGCTTATGAAGCCTCAATTGGGTTTAGAGAAATTCTATTGGGTTCAGGATAACCTTGCTAGCACATGGTTGCACTTGAATTTTTTATTTAATAAGATTAATTCAAGTTAATTACCTACTAATAACTTAAATAAATTAGATTCATTGGACTTCAATTATTGGATGCCTAGGATTTTGGATCATATGAATTAAGGGATCAAATCCTTAATCAATTTTTTTGATTATTTGCATGGGGCGTCACTTGATTTGATCAAGTTGGGCGTGCCCACCTAAAAGAGGATGTATGGGACTAGCATGGGGCATCTCCTAGGCCCCATGTAGCATGTGAAAAGTGGATGCAAAGGCTCTAATAGTTGGCACCTAATGGATCTCCTAAAGGGAGCCAAATATCTAAAGCTACAAGAATTTTTAATACAAGTAAGACTTGTATTAAAGGGCTATTTAATTTTGAATAGAATTTAAACTTTTTTTCTATTTAAAGAAACCTTCTCCAAGGCTCTTTACATCAGATATTCAGTAGCCCATACCTCTCATAAGATCCCTCCACATCTCTCTTTCTTCTCCCTTTTGGATCCAACACCCAAAGGAGTTGAGTGTCCTCCATCTCTACGCCGAAGACGAGCCTAAGCGTCTCCTCTTCCTTACTAGTTTTTAAAACTTTATTACTTCATAATCGAAGAAAAAAAAGCAAGAGAAAAAGAAAATAAAAAGATTGAGAAAAGGATCAAAGAGTTGATCACGATCCAAATTTTGTTTAGATTCACAGGATGCTTGTGATCAACACCAAAGAGGACTATTCCAAGCTGATCCTAATTGGATACTCATAGAAAGCGAATACTTACATAGCTTAGAGAAAATCTACTATCTTTCAGATCCAGATTTGAAAAAAAAAATTATGAAACAGGTATGTGATTTGATCACATATTTAATTTCAACATAAAATTCAGTATATGTTCAATTTTAGCATATGATGAAGATCTATATATTTTTTATTTTATATATATATGATTTAGATTAAAAGATATTTAAATATTTTATTCTACTTATTATGTAGAAAAAAAAATTTTAAAATATATATGCATGCCCCAACATGACATTTCAACAGTGGTATCAAAGCTACAGATTTCATATCCATGAAATTGACATACATATTTTTGAAAAAAATTTAAAATCTGATTTTTTTTAGTACATAAGATATATAAATGATTATTTTAAATTTAAAATTTATTTTAAATTTAATTTTTAGATCATATATTTAATATATGAAGGTATGTATAGATCTAAAATTTATTCTAGATAGATTTCTAGTTCATGTACATATGATATATAGATGCATGCATAAATCTAAAAATTATTTTAACCTAATTTATGATTCATATATGAGATGTATGACTGCATATTTAGGTTTAGAAGTTAGTTTCAATATATTTCATAATTTGTATATGAGATATATGATGTCATGTTATGATCTGAATTTTTATTTAGATCAAAATTTATATATATATATATATATATATATATATATATATATATATATATGAGATATATGCCTGTATGTTAAATCTAAAAATTAATTTCATGAGTTAAAAATTATCTTTTATGTAAAAAATTTAGATCTAAAATTTGATTTTAGAATCTGAAATTTATATTTGTGCACGAGAGTTTTGGTCATGGATAAATCAAAAATTAGGTCATATAATTAGATTACATCTAGAATTTTTGATTTGAACATAATGGGTCTAATTTGATTATATAATTGATTAAACTGAGTCAAGTATTGATTAGAGTTAGGTTAATTATTTTTAAGATCATGCAATTATTGTTGATCAAATCGATTAAATCTTACATGTAGAATCGATTAATCTAAGAACCTAATTCGGTTTGAAGACTTGAGCCTGATTCGCTTAAGCTAATCTATTTGAACTAATTGACCTATTGGTATCTAAGATAAGTAATTGAGAGATAATTATTTAATTAGTCTCGTTCACTGATCTGACCAATTTATTGGTGTCTAAGAAAAGCAACAAGGAGATCCCCATCGATCTCCACTTATCTGGCCAATTTGAAAAATTGAGTCTTGAATAAGGTTGCTTGGTGGTTTGATTTAGCCCATGCTAATTAGATCGATCATATGATGACTGATTGGATAAGATCTAAACCTAAATCTTTTCATAAATATTAAGTCCATAGGTCTTCTACTATTATAGATGTACGGGCGTGGTACTGATGTTGATTGTTTTTGACTGGTCACAGTAGTTCAGTTACACCGAGAACATGCAACCACTCTATTAGCAAAGAGTTGCTCCAAGATAAGGACAGAGCTGAGCCCAATAACTATTAGGTGAGGGATCCAATGATGGTTTTATACTTGCTTATGAATGTGGGTCGAGTTTAACTAAGGAATAACTATTAGATGAGCCCATATAATTTACAAACCAAGTCACTGCAATATACTTAGAGAAGCATCTGGGTAAAGAGTTATCCACGCATCGGTGTGCATGTTACCAATAACTGTTAGGTGAGGTACATGACATCGATGGAACCGTAGTATCCATTAAAAATTCAGTTGTCGCGTTAGGATTTTCATTTTTCGTCCGGAGAGCGGAGGGATCCAAAAAAATAGTGAGAGTCATTATTTACTTTTTAAAGTCATTAGAGCAAATATAAATTTAAAATATAAAAATCAAACTTAAATCTCTACTCTCATAGTTAAACCATGTTAGCTTCAAACCCTCTAGCCTGCATCTTTGAATCTAATCGTTTAACTAGAACCAACTATAAAGACTAGCTTAGAAACCTCAAGATTATCTTAACTTCTAAAAAATTAGGTCATGTACTCGACCAAGAACCCCTAATGTTACCAAACCGTCATACTGCTGAGCAAGAAACAGCATATGAAAAGTGAATAGATGAAGACAGTCGGATCAAGTGCTATGTACTGGCTTCCATGTCAAATAAGTTGCAGAGCCAGCATGAGCATATGCCTACTATCAAAGCTATGATCACTCACCTATAAGAGTTGTATGGTGAGTAGAGCCACATAGCACGCTTCGAAGTATCCAAGAGACTTCAATCTAAAGATGCACAAAGGGCAGTCAGTCCATAAGCACTATATGACAGTGAACAAAGATATTGAGGAGCTTAAAAAGCTCAGGCTTGATATGCAAAAGGAATTATCGATAGATTTGATCCTTCAATCTCTTACGAGTTCATATAGCTAATTTATTATAAATTTTCATATGAACAAACTTGATGACACCATATCCAAACTGATCAATATGTTGGTCATTAATGAGGAAATCTTGAAGAGTTCAAAGGGCACTGTTCTCACTGTGGAGCAGACTTCTTCATCCAAGAGAAAGTCTGATAAAAAAAAGAGGAGTAAACCCACGAAGAAGCAAAAGAAAGAGAGCAAGCCAAAGAAGGATGTTCCGAAGAAGGCGGAAGCAAAGAGAAAGTGTTTCCACTATGATGCTGAAAGCAACTGAAGGAGGAACTATCCACTCTACCTAGAGAGCCTGAAGATCAAAAAAGATGACAAATCTTTAGAAGGTATGCTCGTAATTGAATCTAATCTTATGATTTCTTCTACTTCTAGTTGGATATTAGATTCTGGTTCGAGTGCTCATATATGTACTTCAATATAGGATCTAATAGAAAATAAGAGGTTGAGAGAAGATGACATGTTTCTTCAGATTGACAATAGAGCAAAAGTTACTGTAAAAACCATTAACACTTATCCTCTTCGATTACCATCAGGATTTAGATTAGATTTGAAAGATCATTATTTTATTTTTGTATCTAGTCGAAATTTGATTTTTGTATTTATGCTCACACAAGATGGTTTTGATTTTAATTTCAATAAAATTTTTTATTCTATTTATTTATGAAATAAATTAGTTGCATGTGAGCTTTTAATTGGCAGCTTTTATCACTTGCATATTAATGCAAATGTGAATCTAAATGAGCAAGTAGTGAATGCTGTAAGTCAAAAGAGATCCAGAGATGAAATTAACCAAAAGTACTTATGGCATCATAGACTAGATCATATT
Organism: Elaeis guineensis; assembly: GCF_000442705.2. Lineage (NCBI taxonomy): Eukaryota > Viridiplantae > Streptophyta > Magnoliopsida > Arecales > Arecaceae > Elaeis > Elaeis guineensis. The sequence continues at coordinate 67,101,186 of NC_025996.2, forward strand.
GGAGAGGACAGGATAAACAAACTGAAAAAGGATGGGATCCTTGGTTCTTTTGATTCAAAGTTGTATCTAGCTTGTGAATCTTGTCTTCAAGAAAAAATAGCCAAACTATCCTTTGGAGGACATGAGGAAAGGGCCACCGAGTTACTTGTCCTGGTACACACCAATGTGTGTAAGCTATTTGATGTGCAAATCAGGGATGGTTATAGCTATTTCATCATCTTGATCGATGATCTGTTATGGTATGGATATGTGTATCTAATGAAACACAAGTCTGAAATCTTTGAAAAGTTCAAAGAATTCAAAAATGAAGTAGAAAATAAACAGATAAATCCATTAAGGTTCTTCAATCTGATCGAGGAGGAGAATATCTTAGTCAAAAAATTTTGAAATATCTTAAGGACAATGGCATAGTCTCTCAATGGACTCCTTTCGGAACATCTTAACTCAACGAAGTATCTGAAAGGAGGAATAGAAGCCTATTAGATATGGTCAGGTCTATGATGAGCTTCTTTGATTTGTCCTTATATCTTTAGGGATATACCTTATTAACTATAATTCACTTATTGAATAGGGTTCCATCAAAATTTATTCCTACCACACTATATATGATATGGCAAGATAAGAAGCTGAGTCTAGGTTATCTTAAGACTTGAGAATGTTCGATCTATGTCAAGAGATAGATGACTGATAAATTAAAGGATAGATCTATAAGAGCTCATTTTATAGGATATCTAAAAGAATCAGTGAGATACCACTTTTATTTTTCACAAGATCACAACGTGATTGTGAGTCGGAATACCATATTTCTAGACAAACAGTTTATCTAGGATGGTGGTAGTGGGAGATTAGTTAGCTTGAAGAGGTCCCTGAAGAATAAAGAGCTATGGATCCTTAGGAATCTATTATTCATGAGCCAGTAGTTGATGTTCCTCTACCATCTCATAGATCTAGCAGGATCTCCTGACCTCTTGAAAGATACATGGATATGCTTACAGAGGAAGTAAAGAAAATATTCTTTATGGGAGATAAGAATCATGGTGATGATCCTAATATCTTTAACGAGATGATGTCAGACATCGATTTCAAAAAATGGTTAGATGCAATGAAGTCAGAAATTGAATCGATGCACTCAAATCAAATATAGACCTCAGTGAATCCATCCGAGATTATAGTACCCATTGGGTGTAAATGGATCTATAAAAAAAAATAAGTGCCGATGGTAAGGTAGAGACCTATAAAGTTAGCCTCGTGGCGAAACGTTATAGTCAATGCGAAGGCAATGACTATCAAAAACTCTTCTCGTCCATAGCCATACTGAAATTGATCCGCACTCTGCTTGCTATTGTAGCTTATTATGATTATGAAATCTGATAGATGGATATGAAAACTACCTTTCTGAATGGATATCCTAAGGAAGATATCTATATGAAGCGGCCTTTGGGTTTCTCATCAGATGATGGTGATCATCATGTCTATAAGCTGTAAAGATCTATATACGAATTAAAGCAGGTTTCTTGGAGTAGGAATCTTCATTTTGATGATGCAATCAAATCATTTGATTTCATCAAGAACGAAAAGGAACCTTATATATACAAGAGAGTCAGTGAGAGTACAATAACATTCTTCGTATTGTAGGTGGATGATATTCTTCTCATTGAAAATGATATTCCCATGCTAATCTCAAACAAAAGATGGTTGTTCAAAAAATTCTCCATGAAAGACCTAGGAAAAGCATCCTATATTCTTAAAATAAATGTCTATAGAAATAGATCTAAAAGGTGCTAGGTCTGTTACAAAAATTATACATAGAGAAAGTGTTGAAGAAGTTCAGCATAGAAAATTTTAAAAGAAGACTCTTAGCTCTTAAGTATGGTATTCATCTTTTCAAGATGATGTGTCCGATCATATCTGAGGAAGTTTAGCACATGAGTAGGATTTCTTAGCCCTTGGCCATAGGGAGCCTCATATATGCGACAGTGTGTACTCGATCTGACATTGTCTTTGCCGTGAGTGTCACAAATAGATATCAGTCGAATCTAGATGATGAGCACTGGATAGCTGTGAAGAATATTCTTAAGTACATAAGAAGAACTAAAGATTTGTTCTTGATCTTTCGAAAAGCTTCTGAGTTACGAGTTGAGGGATATATTGATTCAAAATTTATGTCTGATCTTAATGATAGAAAATCTATATCAGGATATATGCTCACATGCAATGATGGCATAGTCAACTAGAAAAGTTTCAAGCAACCTATCATAGTGGATTCAATCATAGAAGCTGAATATGTCACTGCTTCGAATGCTGCAAAGGAAGGCTTCTGATTCAAAAAATTCATCACGAAGCTTGGGATAATAACATCAGATGCCATACTACTTTATTGTGATAACAATGGAGCACAGCACTTGCTAAGGAGCCAAGATCTCATCAAAAATCAAAGCACATTGAGCGGTGATTCTATATCACACACGACTATCTCGAAAAAATATATATCGAGATACGAAGAATAGACTTCACAGACAATGTGGCAGTCCTGCTGACAAAATAATTGAGTCAGTCAAAGATGAAAGTCCACCTTGAGAAGATGGAACTTAGATTAGTAGTCAATTGACTTTAGTCCAAGTGGAAGATTGTTAGATGTATGTCCTAGAAGCCAATACAGCTGACACATTGTAATAAGTCTAGGGCATAATTTTATACTTAATGAATTGATTGGATCAATAAAAAGGCAAGTTTTATTTTTATTCAAGAGTGATATGTTCTTGAATCATCCATGGAATTAATACTTCGATACATATTCTTAAGATGTTGAGAATTAAAGGCATGTATAATTAATTTCTAAATACTTTCAATCACAGTATCATCATGAGGATGGTGATTGAATCGGATAGATCGACGTATAGATCGCTTCTTTTAGGATAGATGAGTTTCTGATCTATAGTGTAGAGATACTGAATGACGAATATGGATAGTTGTTAGAGAATAACTAGTACTGAACATGACAATACAAAAGATCACTTAGATTTCTAATCAATCATTAGTGATCGTCTCGATGCTATAGTTGTGTGAATAATCTTTTGAGCTGTGATGGTATGACTGCTCACAGTGTGATTACTGAAAGCCTCATTGAGATCTTGTAGTAGATGTTGGCGACAGTTGATCTACTATAGAAGTAGGATGCACATCTAGATAAAATTTATCAATCTTGATAAAGAGGAGTAGAGAAGGAATCAGATCTAGGATTTCAGGATTAGATCTTGAAACTTTTTCAAGATCAGACAATGAAAGACTAAAATAAATTAAAATTTATTTTATAAAACTAGAGAATCTCTAGATCTAAGATCCTATTACATGATTATTACATGGCATTAAATCAAAAATTAAAATATAAAGAGCAAGAACTATATATTGATCATATCAACATGTTTCTATACTACATCTAATGTATGTAAAATATAATAAATCAGATCTATTAACTTGCAAGTTAGACATTCTAACTTTGTTGATCCAAGCTTGAAAATGATGTTGTGAGCCATACATACATCTGACGTATAGGAGTCATCCACACGAGCCAACGAATCACGATCAGAAGTCCTGGTCCAAGAAATCAGCACAGTATGCTAGTACTGTGCTGATCCTTCTTCGATGGTCGATCAGATGTCTCCTCCTTCTTGATTTAGACTCTTTCAAAGATGAAAAGTAGGAGGAGTTTTAGATGTGAGACACTCTTAAAAAATTCACAGATGGAGGAAGGGAAGAGATGAACTCAGCAATCCTAGAAGAAGATCCTCTTCTTCTTCTCTTTGCTCTCACCTAGACACCTAGTTTTGTGTCTATTATATCTCCATGCCCCAACACTCTTTCTTCCTAATTTTCATATGCCCCAAAGAACTCTCAATGCTTTATAATCTACAAAAATATCAAAAAAAAATTCATCTTAAATAATGAGATATGAAAAATCCTTGTCTAGGTCAAATACCTAGTCAAGGAAAATTCAAACAGGGCAAGACAAGGGGTGCCCAACTCATGGACGGCCCCTCTTTTTTCTGCCATGGACCACCAGCAAAGGGCACATAATATGTGCCATAAAATCCATAAAAATCTCAAAAAAAATCTGGATAAAATTAGTACCATAAGGAAAGAGTTTTGGTTTATTAAAATTCTATTTCATAGAATTTGAAATCCAAACTAATTCCTACTTTGACTTGGTCCACAACCACATACCATGTAAGAGAGAAAGAGTGAAAAGCTTTGTGCATGTATGAAGGCCTGGGAGAGAAGGTTTTGTCGCATAAAATAAGAGAGAGCGGGCATGGGGGGCTAAGTTGGCGCAAGGTGGAATCCTAGTCTTACTGGGGTTCAATCTATGACTTGTTCAAATTTGGTTTCTCAAACCAAATCAAATCAAAACCAAATCAACCTAATTAAAATAAATCTTAATCAAATTAAAAATTTAATTTAATCAAATTAAATTAAATTTTAATCTGATTTAATTTTCTAATCGAATTAGAAATTAGGTTGACCCAAGTCCTAATTGAACTAGGACTAGTTTTTCCTTGCACTTGGCTTATCCAATAAACCAATTGGACTTGATCCAATCAAGTCCAAACTAAATCTAATTAAATCATATTTAATTAGACTTAATCTTAGCTCATTGATATAATCAAATTAAGTCAATTAGCAATTGAATTACTAATCGATCCTCCTGCAACACTTGCACTAGGTTAAATGTCAATCGTATTGATCGTTTAACCTTAGAGCGATTCTTAATCATTGATCAACCATCCAATCAGATCTTGAACTCTAATGTATGTGACTTAATAGGTCCGAACTTAAGTCAGTAGCATAGAAATAAATTTTTATACCAATCAAAATGATAATCTAGAAATGATACCTGACGGTCGAATAGGTCGAATGTATAGACAACATCTTTAGAACCCATGCGGATATAGTTTCCAAATAATTCATCTCCTTGACCAAAATGCTCATAGGACACCTCAAAGTTCAACTGTCAACTTTGATCAGGTTGTCCATATTGTATTTCAAAATATCAAATCCATCAGATGGATTATCCTGGCCAAGATTTTGCTAAATTGAAATACAGCGACTCATTCTTCTCCAACTCTTAGAGTGGTCAATCCCATCTTGATCACACTCCGACTTTGTAAATACTTAACTGTGCCCAAAAGCCTTCCATCACTGAATTAGAAATTCAGTTAGTCCAGTACCAAAGTACAGTGAATTGCTAGCAAGTCACTGAGGCGATCTCAGGTCTAAGAGACACTTATACCTATATATCATTGGAGACATTCTCGATGGCAGAATGCTCTGGAGTTGGTCACATTCAATGATGATGTATCCTTACATCTTATCTGTATGCCGTACCAGTGTCTCCACACTCCTTGGTTAAGAAGACAACCAACCCATATGGCCTACAGCGACCTATGCTCGATAGAAGCTGTCGTCCTTATTAACAGCTTATCATTTGGTCGTGAACAATTTTAAGGACTAATCGATAAATCCTCTCTTTATCAAACCTAAATAGTCCTAAGAACTTCATCACAACAACAGAGTTCATTGGAAGATGAAAACTTATGATGAAAATACCAAAAATATATTTTAACGAATCAATTACAAAATAAGATTGCTCAACCATCAATAGGTTGACGATTGACTTTTGAGATATATTTTTCAACAACTCTCACTTGTTCTAAAGCCACTCGGCTCAATATCTAATACCCATCTTCGATTTGTGGTTGTCGAACTCCTTTATCGTCAGGACTTTAGTGAAGGAGTCGGCTAGGTTCTCCTTTTCATCGATCTTCTGAAGATCGACGTCACCTCGATCTACGATCTCCAGATCAAGTGAAAGCGGCACAAAATATGCTTCATCCGCTAGTGTGCTTTGGGTTCCTTCGCCTGAGCAATGGCACCAGTACTGTCATAGTAGAGCAAGACTGGACCATCGAGGGAGAGTGCTACTCCGAGCTCGGTGATGAATTTCCTCAGCCACACAGCTTTTTTCGCAGCATCCGATGCTGCAATGTACTCCATCTCACAAACAGAGTCTGCCACAGTATGCTGTTTGGAACTCTTCCGGGAGATGGCTCCACTATTCAGAGTAAAGATATAACCCGACATGCTTCTGCTGTCATCATGGTCAGATTGAAAACTGGAGTCTGTGAATCCCACAAGTTTCGAATCTGACTCGTCATAAATCAACCATTGGTCGTCAGTATTTTTCAAATACTTAAGGATGGCTTTAACCACTTTTCAGTGATTTTCTCCAGGATCAGATTGGTATCTACTCACTATTTCTAGTGAGTATGCCACATCTGATCTTGTATATATCACGGTGTACATGATAGATCCCACAGTCGAAGCATATGGGACTCTACTCATACGCTCTCTCTCTTCAGGAGTTGTCAGACAATCCTTCTTAGAGAGAAATTCTATGGCCTATCGATAGATAGCCCTTCTTAGAATTCTCCATGCTGAATCTTTTCAGCACAGTATCTATGTACGTGGACTAGGATAATCCAAGCATCCTTTTAAATCTATCCCTATAGATCTTCATCCATAGGATGTAGGATGCTTCACCTAAGTCCTTCATGGAGAACTGCGATGACAATCAAACTTTTATTTCCTGTAGTGCGGGGATGTCATTCCCGATTAAGAGAATATCATCTACGTACGAGATAAGAAATACCATAACTGCATCATTTACCCATTTATAGATGCAGGGCTCTTCTCTGTTCTTAACGAAGCCATACATTTTGATCATCTTATCAAAATGCATGTTCCAACTCTAAGAAGCTTGCTTCAATCCATAAATGGATCTCTGAAGCTTGCACACCTTGGACTTATCTGTGGATGTAAACCCCTCAGATTGTATCATATACACCTCTTCGGTCAGCTCTCCATTCAGAAAAGTTATCTTTACATCCATCTGCCAGATCTCGTAATCCAGATGGACAGCTATTGCAAGCATTATCCGAATGGATTTGAGCATTGCCACAGGAGAGAACGTCTCGTTATAGTCAATACCATAATGTTGACGATACCCCTTAACAACTAGATGGGTTTTATAGGTCTCTATCTTTCCGTTTGCGCCCCTCTTCCTTTTGAAGACCCATTTACACCCAATGGATTTAACCCCTTCAGGTGGGTCAACCAATGTCCATACATCATTGACCTTCATGGACTCCATTTCAGATTTTATGACTTCAAATTATTTTTCGAAATCAGATCTTTGCATTGCATCCATATAGGTGATCGGATCCACATCGTTCTCATCGAGTTTGATGGGATCACCGTTCCGAACCAAAAAATTGTAGTATCTATCTGGCTGACGTGGTACTCTATCGGATCGTCTTAATGGTGCAAGTACATTGGGCTCTGGATCTGATCTAATCAAATCTGACTCAGGTTTAGCTATTGGTGTCAGTCCTTCTACCTGCTAAGCTTCATCAAGTTCAACCTTAGAGACAACGGTTCCTTCACCAAGAAACTCTTTTTCTAAAAAGGTTGCCTTAAGGCTGACGAACACCTTTTGTTCATCAGCATGGTAGAAAAAATATTTTTTGATCTCTTTGGAATACCCTATGAATGTGCATTTGTCAGACTTAGGTCCAAGTTTATCTGTAACTAACCGTTTGACATAGGCCGGACACCTCTAGACCCTAAGGTGTGAAAGTGCTGGCTTACGTCCTGTCCATATCTCATATGGAGTCTTAATTACAGATTTACTTGGAATCTTATTAACAGATAATAGACCGATTCGAGTGCATATCCCCAGAAGGATATCGGCAAGCTGGCAAAACCCATCATAGATCGGACCATGTCTAATAGAGTCCGATTTCTCCTTTCAGACATATCATTATGCTGTAGTGTTCCTCGAGGAGTCCATTGGGAGAGAATCCCTTTCTCTCCTAGATATGTGAGAAACTCACCAGAAAGGTATTCTTTTCCTCGATCAAACTGAAGAATTTTAATACTCTTCCCAGTTTATTTTTCTACTTCACTTCGAAATCGTTTAAATATTTCAAATGAATCCAACTTATGTTTCATCAGATAGTCATATCCATATCTAGATAGATCATCTGTGAAAGTGATGAAGTAGAAATATCCATCTCTAGCACTTATGCTCATGGGCCTGCATACATCAGTATGTACTAGGCCCAAGAGGTCAGTAGTTCTCTCACCTTTTTCAGTAAAAGGTGACTTGGTCATTTTACCAAGAAGACAGGACTCACAAGTTGGAAGTGATTCACAATCTCTGACTTCGAGGATTTCCTCTTGAGTCAACTTGTTTATCCTATTCTTGTTTATATGATCTAGCCTACAATGCCATAGTAGATATCTGATACACTATCTAATATAGGATGCTTGCCTGTAGAATAGACTACGTTAATAGATTGTGATAACATATACACACTATTATTCAAATATCCACAAAAAATAGTAACATCATTCATAATGATATTACAAACTTGTTTCTTTATTAAAATTTCATAATCAATTTTGACCAAAAGGCCTACAGAAATAACATTTAAAAAGAAATTGAAACAGAAATGACAATCATTAAGAACAACGGTATGTGACTCAAATATAAGTTTCAAGATTCTTAATACTAGAACTGGAACTGATCTTCCATCTCCAGCATTCAGGAACCTCTCACCTTGCTTGAATCTCCTACTGACCTGCAACCCCTGCAACGAATTGCAAATATGGTAAGGGCTACCGGTATCCAATACCCATTCAGTTATATCATAAATAGAGAAATTACAAGGAGTTATCATATAAATACCTTACCAAGCAACAGCTTGCTTCTTTCTCTACCTATTCGGGTCTAGGAAGGCAATGTACTGAGGACAGTTCTTCTTCCAGTGCCTCCGCTTCTTGCAAAAGAAGCATTCAACTTGACTCTTATCAGGCTTGATCTTTCTGGTCTGGTCCTACACTGATGTTTCAGCCTAAACTTGCACCTTCTTCACTTTCTTCTTCTTATTCTTCTTTCTTTTCTCAAAAGGTCGAGAACCAGAAGATGAACCTTCCATTAAGTTCACCAACTCCTTGTGGAGTTGGTGATCCTTCTCAAAGTTCTGAAGCAACCCCAGTAACCTGTGGTAGTTCACTTCAGGCTTTATCATTCTATAATGAGCGAGGAATGGGAGATAAGACTTGGGCAGCGAGTTCAGTATTGCATCTTTCCCAAGCTGCTCATGCAAGGGAAAGCCGAGCTTACTCAAATGCTCCATCAGCTTAATCATGTATAATACATGATCAGTGACAGAGGCACCATCCTACATTTTGGTGTTGAAGATGGCACAACTAGTCCTGTGCCTCTCCGCGATATCGGGTGTGCCAAAAGCATCCTCCAACACTTGAAACATGTCCTTTGACTGAGCCATCTCAAATCTGCAACTGAACTCATTGCTCATGGCAGCCAGCATGATGCAGCGCACCGTGGTCTGATCACTGAGCCACTTCTGATAAGTATCTCTGACTGTTCCACATGCATTGACAGCTGGCTCCTCAGGTGCAGGATTTGTTATCACATATAGGATCCATTCATCCTCCAAGACTATCTTCAACTTTCGATATCAGCTACCGAAGTTGAGTCCCACCAACTTATCATTGTCCAACAATGATCGGAGTGATAGGAAAGTGGCCATATCTGCACAAAGAAAAATCATAACCTAATTAGTAATTGATTCATTAAACCTAAAGATTTAGACTTTAATCAAAAGGTTTCTACCACTATTTATTCAAATCGGTAGCCTCTACCTCCAATTTGAGGAATTACCTTAATTCTTTAGTGGGTACTAGAATCTACTTAGACTGCACACAAGCCCAACTTTGGTTGGCCAATCCATGTACATCTAAAGGTAGGTTCATAATCAATTGTTTCTCTAAATAATTTTTAGTAATTTTAATTTTGCCCCAGTCCCTAATCAGTAGGCTTTGGCCTCCACTAAAAAGATCTAGTTAGGTCCAATCATTAACATGACCATACTTGGCCCATCTAGCTAATGAATGATTAGACCCAACTTTGGTTGGCTAATCTAACCACCATTTAGAAAGATGCAGTCAAAAAATTATATTATGAATGATAATTCCATCAGCCGATAAGCACCAGGCTTTTGGGCCTCCAATGATTATCCAACTGATGGACCCATTATCATCCACTTAATGGGAGGCTATGATCTAGTTATCATCATAACTATTTTATTTTAAGAACCTAATAATTTTTAAGAATTTGATTGATTTAAAGGAGGAGGTCAGATGAACCAGCTTATCATGATCCTCCCACTGGCTTCACCAAGTCAGCTTAAGGGAGACCATTAAAAGGACTGATCTAAGAGCACCTAAATCAGTCACACTGATTTATCTAGCTGACATGGGTCAGCTCGAATAGTCAAGTGATCCGATCAAAATATAATTTCACCAAGAGGTCAGGTAAATTCGATCGGTGGGAGGGTCTACCAAAGCTTGCCTTAGACACCATCAGAAATGGCCAGGTAAACGGACTGTCAATTAAAAACCATCGGTCTGGTTTACCTTAGACACCAATTGATTTAATTAGTTTCGATTAGATCAACCTAACAGTTCGTGTTAGACTGCTTAGCCAAGAATCAAGTCTATTTGGTTCTCGTTAAAGATATGGACTTGACCAACTACAACTATTGTAATTGATCTGGAGAATCTTTGACCTAATCTAAGACAACAATTGATTAGATTTAGTCAATTCTCTAATTAAGTCCATCTTTAATCTAACCTTAGGTCTAACCTAATTAATGGACCTAATTCCCACTAACACATTAACCCAATGTGTTATGGTTTGTGTCTTAGATTCTTCAATTCACAATCTTAGAACCTAATCAAATAACTTCTTAATTCTCAATTAAGATTTTTGGCTGAGGGTTGGGGTTCGACTTTTTGAAAATAACTTTCATATTTATAAAATATTTTTACAACATAGTTCTACCAATCAAGTTGCATGTTTGATTAATAATCAAAATGCAAGTGAAATAAGCATGAAACTACTTTAGATCTAATCTAAACAGGTTTATGTAATTGAAAAAAATCCAACTTTAAACTGCACAAATTTTTCAGATTAATATATGATGGTTCTTTATGCAGAAATTATTAATAAAGAGATTTTATTTTAGATTTAAATATCTTTTAAATCTAATAAATCATAAATTTAATCTAGATCATATCTAATAAATTTATGATTAAAGATAGATCTATATGAACTAGGACAACCTTTGCACTGTAAGGGGTAAACCTTACAGCAGGACAACCTACAGTTAGTGATTGATCTAAATATTTTAATTTTAGATTTAATAATTAGATTATAAATTAGATCTAATCTAAAAAATAATCTAAGTATGTATAAATAATCATATAATAAACAACCTAGGCTCTGATACCAATTGAAGGAATCAGATCTAGGGTTTTAGGGTTAGATCTTGAAATTTTTTCAAGATCAGACAGCGGAAGACTAAAATAAATCAAAATTTATCTTATAAAACTAAAGAATCTCTAGATCTAAGATTCTATTACATGATTGTTATATGGTATTAAATTAAAAATTAAAATATAAAGAGCAAGCACTACATGTTGATCATATCAATATGTTTCTATATTACATCTAATGTATGTAAAATATAATAGATCAGATCTATTACCTTGCAAGTTAGACATTCTAACTTTGCTGATCCAGGCTTGAGGATGATATTGCAAGCCACATATGCATTCGACATCTAGGAGTCATCCACACGAGCCCATGAATCACGATCAGAAGTCCTGATCTAGGAAATCAGCACAGTATGCTAGTACTGTGTTGATCCTTCTTTGATGGTCGATCAGATATCTCATTCTTCTTGATTTGGACTCTTTCAAAGATGAGAAGTAGGAGAAGGAGTTTTAGATGTGAGACACTCTTAGAAAACTCATAGATAGAGGAAGGAAAGAGGTGAACTCAACAACCCTAGAAGAAGACCCTCTTCTTCTTCTCTTTGCTCCCACCTAGACACCTACTTTTGTGTCTATTATATCTCCACACCCCAATACTCTTTCTCCCTGATTTTCACATTCCCCAAATGTCTCTCAATGCTCTATAATCAATAAAACTCTCAAGAAAAAATTTATCTTAAATAATAAGATATCAAGAATCTTGGTCTAGATCAAATACTTAGTCAAAGAAAATCCAAACAGGGCAAAACAAGGGGTGCCCAACTCATGGGCGCCCCCTCCTTTTTCTGCCATGGACTACCAGCAAAGGGCACATAATATGTGCCATAAAAGCCACAAAAATCTCAAAAAATATCTGAATAAAATCAGTACTATAAGGAAAGAGTTTTGGTTTCCTAAAATTCTATCTCATAGAATTTGAAATCTAAACTAATTCCTACTTTGACTTGATCCACAACCACATACCATGTAAGAGAGAAAGAGTGGAAAGCTTTGGGCATACATGAAGGCCTGGGAGAGAAGGTTTTGTCACACAAAATAAGAGAGAGTGGACGTGGGGGGCTAAGGTGGCGCAAGATGGAATCCTAGTCTTACTAGGGTTCAATCTATGACTTGTTCAAATTTGATTTTTCAAACCAAATCAAACCAAAATTAAATCAATCCAATTAAAATATATCTTAACCAAATTAAAAATCTAATTTAATCAAATTAAATTATATTTAAATTTGATTTAATTTTTTAATCGAATTAGAAATTAGGTTGATCCAAGTCCTAATTGAACTAGGACTAGTTTTTTCTTGCACTTGGCTTATCCAATAAACCAATTGGACTTGATCCAATCAAGTCTAAACTAAATCTAATTAAATTATATTTAATTAAATTTAATCTTAATCTATTGGTATAATTAAATTAAGTCAATTAGCAATCAAATTGCTAATCTATCCTCCTGTAACACTTGCACTAGGTTAAATATCAATCGTATTGATCGTTTAACCCCAGAATGATTCTTAATCGTTGATCAACCATCCGATTGGATCGTGAACTCTAATATGTGTGACCTCATAGGTTCGAACCTAAGTCAGTAGCATAAAAATAATTTTTTATACCAATCGAAGTGACCATCTACCAATGATACCCGACGGCCGGATAAGTCGAATATGTAGAATAACATCTTTAGAACCCATGCGAATATGGTTTCCATATAATTCATCCTCTTAACCAAAATGCTCATAGGATACTTCAGAGTTCAACTGTTAACTCTGATCAGATTGTCCACATTCTATTTCAAAATATCAAATCTATCTGATAAATTATCCTAGTCAAGATTTTGCTAAATTAAAATACAGCGACTCATTCTTCTCCAACTCTTGGAGTGGTCAATTTCATCTTGATTACACTCTGACTTCACAAGTACTTGACTGTGCCCAGAAGCCTTCTTTCACTGAATTAGAAATTTAGTTAGTCCAGTACCAAAGCACAGTGAGTTGCTTGCAAGTCACTGAGGCGATCTCAGGTCTAAGGGATACTTATACCTATATCCCATCAGAGATATTCTCGACAGCAGAATGCTCTGGAGTTGGTCACATTCAATGATGATGTACCCTTACATCTCACATGTATGCCATACCAGTATCTCCACACTCTTTGGTTAAGAGGACAACCAACCCATATGGCCTACAGTGACCTATGCTCGATAGAAGTTGTCATCCTGATTAACAGCCTATCATTTGGTCGTGAACAGTTTTAAGGACTAATCGATAAATTATCTCTTTATCAAACTTAAATAGTCCTACGGACTTCATCACAACAACGGAGTTCATTAGAAGATGAAAACTTATGATAGAAATACCAAAAATATATTTTAACGAATCAATTACAATACAAGATTGCTCAACCATCAACAGGTTGATGATTGGCTTTTGGAATATATTTTTCAACAAGTAGTCCTATGAGATTTAAGAGATAAAATCTGAGAGTTTGTGGCCACAACAGTGTGATAGATGAAAAAAAAATTTTATGAGGATTACAATTAAATTTGAGCAGATCGAATCTATCATATGACTAATGATGAGGTTTGACGATTTATCCATGATCTACCATCTAGTCAGGACTCACTATAGAGGGACTGAATCACATGTAAACTATACCTTGAGATTTTTTTTTTCAATTCTATTAGGTTGCCACTATATATTGCTGGATGTCACTGGTGGATTATGAGAGCTCACTAGAATTGCTCTGGATCAACAATCTTTAATGAGTTAGAGTGAAATCATTCCAATCTATTAAAAAGAGTTTTAATAACACTATGATAGAGATCATAATATATCTTATTATCAGATAGAATTAGATCTGAAATAAGCAATTAGATTTATGAAGTCTCAATTGGGTTTAGAAAAATTTTATTGGGTTTAGGATAATCTTGCTAGCATATGGTTGAACCCAATTTTCTCTTTATACTTGAATTTTTTATTTAATAAGATTAATTTAAGTTAATTATCTACTAATAATCTAAATGAGTTAGATTCATTGGGCTCTAATTATTGGGTGTCTAAGGTTCTGGATCATATGAATTAAGAGATCAAATTCTTAATCAATTTTCTTAATTGTTTGCATGGGGTGTCACTTGATTTGATTAAGTTGGATGTGCCCACCAAAAAGAGGATGTGTGGGACCAGCATGGGGCATCTCTTAGGCCCCATGTGGCATGTAGAAAAGTAGATGCAAAGGCTCCAATAGTTGGCACCTAATGGATCTCCTAAAGGGAATCAAATATCTAAAGCTACAAAGATTCTTAATGCAAGTAGGACTTGTATTAAGGGGCTATTTGATTTTGAATAGGATTTAAATATTTTATCTATTTAAAGAGACATTCTCTAAGACTCTTTACATCAAATTTTCAACAACCCACACCTCCCATAAGATTCCCCCATGCCTCCCTCTCTTCTCCCCTTTGGATCCAATGCCCAAAGGAGTTGGGCATCCTCCATCTCTATGCCCAAGAGGAGCTTAAGCATCCTCTCTTTCTTATTGGTTTTCAGATATTGGTTGCTTTATAATCAAAAAAAGAATAGCAAGAGAAGAAAAGATCAAAGAAAGGATTAAGAAGTTGATCGCGATCCAAGCTTCATTTAGATTCATAGGATGATTGTTCTTGGAAAAGAAAGATCAACACCAAAGAGGACTATTCCAAACTGATCCTAGGTGGATGCTCATAGAGGTCGGATACTTGTGTGGCTTAGAAAGGATCCACTCTCTTTCAAATCCAAATTTGAAGAAAGAAATTATGAAACAGGTATGTGATTCTATCACATATTTAATTTCAGCATAAAATTTAGTGTGTATTCAATTTCATCATATGATGTATATGCATATGTTCTTTATTTTATGCATGTATAATTTAGATTAAAAGATATTTTAATTTTTTATTCCATCATATTATTTAGAAAAAAAAATTGAAACATACATGCATGCCTCAACACGAAATTCCAATAGGTGCATTAATTGCTCCTTTGATATCCATGTGAATCAACCATTCTCCACTTGTATTTATTGCTCCAATTTTTCTTGTATTTACCTCTATGCCATGCATTAATGTGCTGCTCCTTTATTCCACACATTGCACCATGCTTGAATGCCATGGATACTCATGCATTTTGGCCAGCCATGGACATCTATTGCATAGATGCACATGCATATATGGACCCCTTAGTTCGCGATGAATTGTGCTCACTATTCAAGCCGCATTCTTGCACTTTGAAATCCATCCAATTATCGGCTTTGGACTTATCTTATTGCAAATATTGGGATTAAATCTTCATGATTAAAATACCAAATTTGAATCTCTCTTGGCCCAACTTGTTTCTTCTTTATTTTTTGGCCATATTCCGTCAAAGTAGACACTTTAACACCTACAAAACATAAAGAAGGTCCAAAAAAAATTTTCTAATTTGCTACCTAGTTTGTAGTGGTGAGAAGTGGTGATTGCAAGTTGAGTGGATACATGATTCAATTGTGTTAGCTACATGATAAGCACGAATGGGTTTGGAATTATGTACTAAAAATAAAATTAATGAATGTGAGTATGCTTAGTTTTTCTTTATTTGTTGAAGATTTGATGTTTGCATGATAGGTACTTTGAGTATGGTGATATTTTGACTTAAGTTTGTATTGTTGTCCTTTGTTTTGAGTGGTTTTTCTATTGCTTGAGGACAAGCAATTATTCAAGTTTGGAGGTATTTGATTGGAAAATAATTTGTATACATTTTGTAGTCATAAGTACTTGGTTTTAGGTTGAGTTCTATGTTTATTAGTTTTTTTGTTTAGTGTTTTGGGTTTTATTTTACATTTACTTAAATTTTTTTTAACCTTCTTTATATTTTATAGGTGTTAAAGTATCTACTTGGGCTGAATATGAGCAGAAAATAAAGAAGGAACAAGTTGGGCTAAGAGAGATTCAAATTTAATATTTTAATCATGAAGATTTAATCCCAACATTTGCAATAAGATAAGTCCAAAGTCGATAACTGGATAGATTTCAAAGTACGAGAATGTAGCTCGAATAGTGAGCACAGTTTACCGTAGACCAAGACGTCCATATGTGCATGTGCATATATGCAACATATGTCCACGGCTGGCCAACGTGCATGAGTATCCATGGCATTCAAGCATGGTGCAATGTGTGGAATAAAGGAGTAGCACATTAATGCACGGTGTGGAGGTAAATACAAGAAAAATTGGAGCAATAAATGCAAGTGAAGAATAGCTGGTTCACATAGATATCAAAGGAGCAATTAATGCACCAATGTGGCAAATAAGGAAGTGTAGGTGCTGGTCACAAACATTGAAAAGCTTGAGAGCACATAAAGTATGGTGGACCTGAGCATTTATTGTCAAAGCATTAAATGCTTAATTTCATTAGTGAGACGTAGAGGACAATTGAAGGCTAAGGATATTTATACAGCTGGGTATTTGAGGTGCATTTGGAGTATTGCATGTGGCATATGGAAGAAACTAATGCGCTGGTGAGATATTGGACTTGACACGGAGGCTAGGAGTGAAGAACTAATGTGCTGGACACAGCGCTGCATATGAACACCTGAAGCAATGTGGAAGTTTGAGCGAGGCAAGCGTAGGAGGACATGGTTGTACACAGGTTAACACAAGCAGAAATGCATTTTGAATGCGCAATGAACGTGGCAGGTGGCTGGGTGCTTCACAGGTGCTTGTGGCGTATGGTTCACGATAAGACCACTTGGGAGCACGTGGGTGTTTGTGAGGGCGTGCATCCAATAGGGGCTGTGGGTGGGAAGTTAACAAGCATGGCTTGCAAGCAAAGTGTTGCCGAATGTGCTTGAGTTTGGTTAATGCGCAGAAGCGGCAACATATAGAAAAACATGGATACGTGCATGAGTATGCCAGCACATGGATGGTGTAGGGACTTGAGTCTTTATAAAGATATAGGAAAGGGGAAGACAAAAAGGGTGGGGGGAGAGCTGATAACCAAAAGGAAGGGAGCCAAGATTTGATCTTCAAGCCTTCTCTATTTCAATAGTTCTTTTTTTCTTCTTCATTTATGTTTTAGTTTATCAAATTCTTGGTGGTTAATGATGAATACTTTTTGATTTTATTCAATGAGAATTGTGTGTGATTTTCTGTCAATGAATAGCTAGACTTTTGCTCTAAAACTTAGATGTAGTCCTTGATTTTTCTATGATCACTTGATGTAATAGATTGAATATTCTTGTTGGTATAATTTGATATTTTTGGATTTAATTCATGCAATTAACTGGCCACTAATTGCATGTTTAAGATGTTACACGATGGATCGAAAGAGGAAATGTAATGTTAGTTGGTAAAACATCAAACATTGGCAATGTTACTTAGAAATAAGGACATCCTATTATGACTTTTGTCGAAGATATCCAAAGAGCTTAATGAACTTGTATTAAAACTAAAGATAAAAAAAGTAGGCTTAGAGTTAATACGAGTATGAGTGTTGAGTCTTGAAAAAGACCATCACGTAAAAAAAAGAGAGTCTAGCCATTACTACTAGCAAGAATGAAATCAATCAATTATGTTTAAAATGATCATAGAATTTCAAGTAACAAAATTTAAGTTCTAGGAACTCATTATTTATTTTTCATTTGAACCTTAGAAAATTATATTTGATTTAGTCTTAGGTGTTACAAATATTATTCAGTTAATTAAATTTCAGATTTAATCTATTAAACTTGACTTATCTAGATAATATAGGAAATTAGAATCTTGGTACTTGTACTTCTTTTTTGTGGGAATGATACTCTATTTGCCCTTTACTACTAGTTACGATCCATATACTTGTGGGTTAATTTTCAAGATATCAAGTTTTTGGTACCATTGCCGGAGATGAATATTTTCAATATCAACAAAATAAAATTTCTTATTAATTTAGACCATATTATTTGTTTTGTTTTTATTGAAATTTCATATTTTTATCTATTTATTTTCAATTGATTTAATTTAATTTGTTCTATTTTTCTTGTGTTTCAAGTTATTTTTGGTGCATGAGATGAGACTATGGTCTGGATTTGAAAATTTTTGATCTAGAGATTGAACGTACATTACATGCACTAAAAAGAGAATGAAGATTGGAAGGAGATCAGCTAGTAGACATGGCTGAGGTCCAAATGACCTTATATGACTATGCTATGCAATGCCTAATGTCAATGGGGCCTAGACAAGAACAGTTTGGTGGAGGAACTACAGAGGACCCAAATGAGCATCTAGCCAATTTCTTGGAGATATGTGATACTATCAAGATCAATGGAGCTAGTGAAGATACCATTCGACTAAGGTTGTTTCTTTTTTCCTTGAAGGACAAAGCGAAGGCATGATTGAATTCTAGATCTTCGAATTCTTTCACAATATAGAATGCTTTGCCACAAGCCTTCTTGAGTAAGTATTTTCCCCCAGATAAGACTGCAAAACTCAGAAATAATATTATTAGTTTTGTTCAGTTGGATGGTGAATCTTTGTATGAAGCTTGGGAAAGGTATAAAGATTTGCAGAGGACATATCCACATCATGGTCTTCCTCATTGGTTGATTGTGCAAATTTTTTATAATAGTTTGACACATCAGTCAAGATTACCATAGATGCAGCTGCAGGAGGTGCCTTGGTAGGTAAGTCAACTGAAGAAGCTTATGCGTTGTTGGAAGATATGGTTTCCAATAACTATCAATAGTCAAATGAGAGAAGTATGTCTAAAAGAGCACCTGGCATGTATGATATGGATGGCATCAACATATTGAATATCAAGGTTGATTCTCTTGTAAAAATATTTGGTTAGCTTGATATTGCTAATATTATTTCTAACCCTATTTTGAGTTGTGATTGGCGTGGAAGAGCTCACATGAGTTTTGATTGTCAGCAAGTGGAGCAAGGTACGTTTGTTTCTAATTTCAACAGACAGCAAAGCAATCTCTATTCCAATACTTACGACCCAGTATGGAGGAATCATCCCAACTTCTCTTGGAGAGATCAAGATAATCAAGGTAGCAATTCCAAATCTCTTAATCCCCCTGGTTTTCAACCAAGACCCCACAGAGTTGTACAAAATGCCAAAAGCAAGCAATCTTAGGAAATAGCTATTGAAAAGCTAGCCAATATGACTTCAGACAAATTTGAAAAGCTGAAGACTAAAATTGATCATTTGGCCAGTTACAACCGAAATCTGAAGGTGCAAATGGGACAGTTGGCAAATTCAATTAATTCACATAGCCAAGGCAATTTGCCTAGCAAGATTGAGGTGAATCCAAAGGAGCACTGTAAAATAATCACATTGAGAAGTAGTAAATAACTTGATCAGGTAAGTGGTGAGACTATGGCAGGTGATGAAAATAGAGTGGAGTATGAAGAAGTTACCAATCTAGCTCTCAGTGAATAAATTGACAAGGAACCAAATCAGACCGAGATCGAGTCTACATCACCACCAGTCAAACCTTATGTTCCCCCTATTCCTTTTCCACAGAGACTTAAGCAAAATAAGTCAGATAAACAATTTGAAAAATTTTTGCAAGTGTTTAGACAACTTCATATCAATATTCTTTTGGCAGGTGCTTTGGCTCAAATTCCAGTCTATGCAAAATTTTTCAAGAAGATCATGTCTAACCAGAGGAAATTAGAGAATTATGGGAACATTGCTTTGACTAAAAAGTGCAGTGCAATAATCCAGAACAAATTTTCATCAACGTTTAGAGATCTAGGGAGTTTTCTATCCCTTGTACTATTGGCAATGTTGACTTTGATAAAGCTCTATGTGATTTGGGTGCTAGTGTCTCACTAATGCCTTTATCTATTTCAAGAAAGCTTAGACTGAAAGAGCTTAAGCCTACTATTATTTCTTTGCAGCTAGCAGATAGATCAGTGAAGTATCCTATGGGTATCTTAGAGAATATTTTGGTTAAGGTAAGAAAGTTTTACATTCCTATGGACTTGATTGTGCTGGAAATGGAGGAACATGCAAAAATTCCTATCATTTTGGGTTGGCCATTTCTAGCCACAGCTGAAGCGGTAATTGAAGTCAAAAATAGTAAGTTGACATTGAAGGTTGGTAAAGAGGAGGTAGAGTTTAATTTGAGTAAGGCAATCAAGTATCCTTCTTTACTGATAGTGTTATCAAATTGATTGTGTTGACCAGCTAATCTGAAAGGTTTTTAATCTTGAACATCCTAAAGAATCTCTTGAGATTTGTTTAGTGCATCCAGCAATAGCTAAGGATAAGAATTTGAAGGTTGCAGAGGTTGCATATGCTTTAGAGGCTACACTTCCCATGCCAAAGCTGAGAAGGATGAAGTTTGAAGAGATAGGTAAAGTTAAGTCACTTCCTCCCCCTTCCAATGTACAAGCACTAGTTCTAGAGTTGAAACCACTACCCCTACATCTGAGAAATGTATTTCTAGATGAGAATGACATCTTACCTGTGATTGTCAATGTTTCTTTGTCTGATGAATAATTTGATAAGTTGCTGCGTGTGTTGAGATCTAGAAAACAGGCCATAGGATGAATTATCTCAGACCTTAGAAGAATTAGCCCTTTGTTGTACATGCATAGAATATTAATGAAGGATAACCATAAACCTATTGTTGAAAATCAAAGAAGATTAAATCCTAATATGAAAGAAGTGGTAAGGGCTGAAATTCTTAAATGGTTAGATGCGGGTATTGACTACCCAACTTCTAATAGTTCATGGATTAGCCTAATGCAGGTAGTACTTAAAAACGGTGGGATGACTATTGTGAATAATAAGAATAATAAATTAATTTTCACTAAGACAGTAACTAGTTGGAGGATCTGTATAGACTATAGAAAACTTAATAGTGCTACTTGTAAGGATCACTTTTCTTTATCCTTCCATGACCAGATATTTGAGAGACTTGCAGGGTATGACTACTACTGTTTCTTAGATGGTTATTTGGATTATAAGTAGATTCTCATAGCACCCGAAGATCAAGAAAAGACCACCTTTACATGTCCTTATAGTACTTTTGCATTCCATAAGATGTTTTCTGGTTTGTATAATGCACTTGCTACTTTCCAACGTTGTATGATGGCCATATTTTCTGATTTTATTGAGAAGATTGTAGAGGTTTTCATGGATGATTTTTTTATGTTTGGATCTTCTTTTGATAACTATTTGGCTAACTTGTCTTGAGTTTTGCAGCATCATGAGGAGATCAATTTGGTCTTGAATTGGGAGAAATGTCATTTTATGGTGCAGGAAGGTATTGTCTTAGGCCATAAGATTTCATCATGGGGTATTAAAGTGGATCAGGCAAAAATTGAAATTATTGAGAAATTGCCACCACCTACCATTGTTAAGGGGTTAGAAGCTTCTTTGGCTATGCAGGAATTTTTCTAAAATCTCTAAACCCCTTTGCAATTTGTTGAATGAGAATGCTGTTTTTAATTTTGACAAAAATTGTTTGGATGCTTTCAACAGGTTGAAGTAGAAGCTGATCTCAACCCCAATTATAGTAGCACTAGATTGGAGTTTGCTATTTGAGTTGATGTGTGATGCTAGCAACTTTGAGTTGGATGCCATTCTCGATCAGAGAAAAGATAGAAAGTTGCATGTTATTTATTATGCTAGCAAAACTTTAAATGATGCACAGTTAAATTATACAACTGAGAAAAAATCGCTTGCTGTTATATTTGCTTTTGATAAGTTTCGATCTTATCTTAAAGGTTCTCAGGTCATTGTGTATATGGATCATTCAGCAATCAAGTACTTGCTGACCAAAAAAGATGTCAAGCCACATTTGATCCAGTGGATACTGTTGTTATAAGAATTTGATCTTAAGATCCGAGACAAGAAAGGTATGGAGAATGTGGTGGCAGACCACTTGTCAAGGTTAGAACAGCAGTCGAAGGCAGATGAGGTGCCCATTAATGAAAGCTTTCCAGATAAACAGTTGTTGGCAATTTTTTTTTTACGATCCCTTGATATGCTGATTATGTCAACTATTTGATGAGTGATATTCTTCCTTTTGATTTAAGTTACCATTAAAGGAAAAAAATTTTGTGGGAGGTGAAATACTTATTTTGGGAGGAGCCATTGCTATACAAGAACTATTCTGATGGGATGATTAGAAGATGTATGCTCCAGGAGGAAATGAAGGATATTCTTGATCATTACCATTCTCTAGAGTGTGGTAGCCATTTCAGCACTTTCAAGACTATTGCCAAGGTATGGCAATTTAATTTTTATTGACTTACTATGTATCAAGATGCCAGACAGTATGTGGACATGTGTGATCAATGTCAGAGGGTTGGTAACATTTCGAAGAAACATAATATGCCCTTTGAATAACATTTTGGAAGTAGAGCTATTTGACATGCGGGGAGTTGACTTCATGTGCTCATTTTCTTCCTCTTTCAATAACCAGTACATCTTGATAGCAGTGGATTGTGTGTTTAAATGGGTTGAAGCTGTTGCAATACCTATCAATGATTCTTGTGTGATGATGAGGTTTATCATAAAGAATATTTTTTCAAGGTTTGGAGTTCCAAGGGCAATCATTAGTGATGAAAGTTTTCACTTTTGCAATCAATCCTTTGATGCTTTATTAAAGAAGAATGGGGTTACTCACAAGGTAGCACTTGCTTATCATCCTTAAACTAATGGACAGGTAGAACTTACAAATCGAGAGCTGAAGTACATTTTGGAGAAGACTGTGGGTAGTTCAAGAAAAAATTGGGCAAACAAACTAGATGATGCACTATGGGCTTATAGGACAACTTTTAAGACTCCCTTAGGTATGTCTCCTTATAGACTTGTCTTTGAAAATCTTGTCACTTGCCAGTTGAGTTGGAACATAAAGCCTATTAGGCAATCAAAGAGCTGAACATGGATTTAAAGACTGCAGGTGAGAAAAGGTTGCTTCAGTTGAGTGAGTTGGAGGAGTTTCGATTGGATGCTTATGAGAGTGCTCGGCTTTACAAAGAAAAGATCAAATGTTGGCATGACAAGCATATTCAGAAAAGAGACTTTGAAATTGGTCAACAAGTGCTACTCATTAACTCACGCCTTAAATTGTTTCCAGACAAGTTGAGGTCAAGATGGTCTGGTCCATTCATGGTGTCAAAAGTATATCCATATGGTGCTTTGGAGATTTATAGTGAGGCTACTGGTTCATTCAAGATTAATGGATAGCATTTGAAGCCTTACATTATGAGTGATATGGTACCAAAAGGGGTAACTTATCTTTTACAAAATCCGAGTTATAGTTAGAGATTGTGTGGTAGTCAAACTAACGACTATAAACAAGCACTTCTTGCGAGGCAACCCAAGCTAAAACTTTTTCTTATCTTTTATCTGTTATAATTTCTTAATATTTATTGTTTAAATAATTATGACCATGATCTTCTTTGATTTTGTTGTGCAGATTTGAGAATTAAGCATGAAGTCAGTACTTCTTCACTTTGATGAAATCTATACATTCGACTTTGCTTAATAGGGGAGTATCAGTCTTTCTTTTTTTTTTTTCTTTCACATTGAAGATAATGTGTAAATTAAGTTTGGAGGAGTGAATTTATTATTTGTTTATGCTTGATTGTGTTTTGTGTGATTTCACAAGGGCTTGGTAATTCATGCCTTTTAATGCCTTCCAAACTTGATTTATGTGTAAAATAAGTGAAAAATTGAATATGCATTTGAAACCAAGACCTAGTAGAGTTAATAAATCATTCTCTAGTTTCCTATTATTTGTCAAGCATCAATTTTTGATTTGGGATAAGCAACATCTTATAAAGAATGATTAAGTATGTTTGGATTTTTATGATCGTTGAAGTACATATCCCTTACAAAGTTGTGTGAGTTGTGTGACTATGCATGAAAGATGAGTGTGATGCTTTTCTTGTGATTATCCCCTTTGAGCTAGTCCTAAACATGGTTTAAATAAATCAGATGATTTGTGCATAAAGTTAATCTACTCTAATTTTTTAAGTTGCTTAGTAACTAGGGGTATTCATCGTTAATGTTTACTCTTATGTCAAACGGCAACTTATGAGTATGCAAAGCACTTTAAGTTTGTGATTTGTTAAGTAACTGGGTGCATTCATCACAAATATTTGTATTCGCATCAAAAAACAAGTGATTGCTTA
This sequence comes from Elaeis guineensis, assembly GCF_000442705.2. Taxonomy (NCBI): domain Eukaryota; kingdom Viridiplantae; phylum Streptophyta; class Magnoliopsida; order Arecales; family Arecaceae; genus Elaeis; species Elaeis guineensis. The sequence continues at coordinate 67,125,807 of NC_025996.2, forward strand.
AAGATGAAAGAATAAATTCAAAAAAAAATTAAGTAAATGCAAAATAAAATCCAAAATACTAAACAAAATAACTAATAAATATAGAACTTAATCTAAAATCAAGTACTTATGATCACAAAATATATACAAATTATTTCCCAATCAGTTGTCACAATCCTTGACTCATGATCTTTGGTCGGAGGTATGACATTTATATTATTATTCTTTTGGAAAAGAAAAATATGTGAGAAAGAAAATATTATTCTTATCTCAATCTTATGAGGTGGTCATACATATTTATAGTTAAAATGATGATATAAAGATAAAAAGAAATAACAAATGGATCCTTATGATCACTCCTAAATATGTGTTCAAAATTCAAAATTTAGAACTTAGAATTCAAAATTCAATATTAAGATGGGTACCACCAAAAGCTTGGAATGCAACTATTGAAAGTATTAAGGGGCAAGTCCTTTACCGAATACATCAGTGAGTTAGTTATTAGAGGAGATGAATTGGATATGAAGCTGACGATAAGCTATTCACTCTTGAATGAAACAAAAATCAATTTCAATATGGTTAGTTTGACTGTGAAACATGAGATTGGTAATAAGATATATAGTAAATAAATTATCACACCAAAATATAGGAGGTCGAGAGAGTGAGATATCTGATTCCTATTGAATCCAAATTAGTTCAACAAAAGCATTGACAAGCCTTTTCTATTCAGATTTGGTACTTGAACATACTACAATGCATTGCTTTTTAGCACTCTAAGATATGAAATTAGAGCCAAAAAAATATTAAAGCTACTTATAGAATATCGCTCATCAGGATCACTAGCCCTATTGGTGTCAAAATTGGCATGAAGAGAAGAAGATGGATCTTTGGTTAAATAATGACCATAGCCAATGGTATGCTTTAAATAACAAATAATACACATGACTGCAAGCTAGTGTGTGGAAGTAGGTCTATTCATAAACTAACATACTTAGTTGACTACAAAAGCAATATCAGGATGTGTAAGAATGAGGTACTGAAGTCTATAAAAAAATACTATCTCATCAAAACTATATCCCTAAATATAAAAATATGCTTGAAAGAAGGTTGATAGCATCGATACTTATAAAAACCTATAGAATAACCAAGATAGACACATGGAAGAGAATGATATCCTAATTTATTTTTTTATTATAGAAATGAAGACCAAAAAAGCATAAGGAGCCAAAAATAGGAAGAGAATTATAATCTAAGTTTTTTATTAAATAATTTTTTTGAAGATGAAGTAAAATAGAGTATATGTACGAGCAAATGATTAATGAAAAAAATTAATATTTCAAAGATCATATCTCAAAATTTAGAAGAAAAATTAGATCAGGTAAGGAGAACAAGGCCTACTTCTACAATATATCGATGTTTGTGCTTCATAGCCGCATTTTATTTGAAGGTGTGGTGGCATAAGAAATGATGACTAATTCTATCATCATTCAATTATTGTTGAAAGAATTATAATTGAAACTCATGAGCACAATGAGTTTGAAAAATTTTAATTTTGCATAGTAAAATATTTTCAACATGCAATCAAAAAATATAGAAGATATGATAAATATTAGAATAATTTTTCAATGGATAATACCAGAAGAGACAACTATAATCATCTAAAAAATGTATATACTCAAAATGCAATATAATATGAGAATGCCCCAAATATTAGTATCCATAAGTTCAAGAAGAGAAGAAGGCTTAAAATGAAAGTGTAAAATGGGTAGAGTGACTATTACTTAATTGACATGTAGTGTAAACTAAAACTTTATTATTATTATAAAAATTTAGACATAAGTTATTAAAAATCATAGAATAAGCGATAATAAGTTATGACCAAGATGTTGATGCCAAATAAATTGAAAAATACTAATTGAAGCACCATATGTAACAGAAGCTTCTTGATGACACTCTCAAGTGAGAAACGATAAACTTCATCCTTAAGCATGTCCTTAAGAATGGTTTAATCAGAGGTGGTTTATTATATAAAAATAGTCAGGATAAAAATCCAAATAATGAAATTATCATATATAAATTGAGATATCGATAAAATATTTTTGGTGATTTATGGGAAAAAAATTTATCAAGTTGGAAAGGACAAGTTGAAGTGTGTATGAGAGAGTGACTGATATTTTTATAGCCAAACCTAAACCATCTTATGTAGTAATTTGGTTAGGGCCACTATAGTAAGAGTTGAGGTGAAGATTGAATAAATTTAGAGTCATATGATGAGATATATATATATATATATATATATATATATATATATTTGTGTATGAGGTGGGATCATTCACAATAGCAAGATTTGCTTATAAACAAGCAACTTCTACTTGATAGGATTGATCGAAGTGATGGTAGTACTTCAAGGCTATATGGCCATGTTTACGACAAACTAATAATGTACTTAATTTTAAGTTCGTCCATTAATTGTATTTGAAGATCTTAAGTCACGACCCTCCTGGTGGAGGTCCCTATGAAAAAAATAGATGCTCCAGCAATAGAGAAATTAAACACTAGCTGTTGGCCATGTTATGATCGATGACTTATGTTGGTTGTTTTTTTGCACATTATTTATAATGGATAGAATCCCATTTATAGCTGAATGAGTTCTAGAAGTTTTTGGGGTCTCATTCAGATATCATGTTGGAGAAGAATACCATATATTTTTCAAAATTAGCAGCGATCCATATTGTAAGAAGCAAAGAGGCAAGGTGTTTGTACTTTGGACCAAGGCTAAGTAAGATTTGATAGTGTAAATTAGTATGTGACACCGATCTATTAATCGTAGCAAGATTGTCTAATATCCTCATTGCCTCTTGTAGATAATTCTCTATAGAGTGGGAGCCCTTGTTAAGAGTATAAAAATCCATCATAAGATTATTATAATGCACTTCACTTTGGATGTTATAAAGGCATTCGTATAATACCCTAATCCTTAATCGCACAAATCTCCAAGCAGTAAAAAGATCAAAAAAAAAGGGCCTGCATGTGTATTGCACGTGCTGGACTTACTGTGAACAAGAACCATGCAGAAGAACTCCTGAAGGAGTTTTTCTCTAATTTAACTTCTAAAACTCTTAGGATTAGAGGTTAATTCAAACTCTAATTTCTTTCCTTTGTGATCTATTTAAAGACCCTCAAACCTTTTGATTTCTTCTCACTAAAAAATCACCCAAAAAAAATCATCAATTAAATTGCTATTTTCTTCCCTTTTCTCATCCTATTCAAACAACGATTTGATCCTACTTTGGCTGTCGAAAATCCAGTCAAAACCATCCAAAAATCAAGGCAATATCTTCCATTATCTTTCATCAATCTTTATGAGTTTTAATCTTGAATTCTTGCTGAAATTTTCTGCCAAAAATTCTTTGAAAATTCTATTTTTCTGGATGCTCTATTTTCCTCTTTGTTTTTGGTTTCTCGACTGCTGGTTGCCATCGCTGGTCACCGAACCTAGCATGCTGTCACTGTCGCAGCCTTCTCCTCTGGCCATCATGGTCGTTGGCCAGGAGGGGATCTCCCTTGCCTTGGGAACAAGGGGATCAAAGGATCCCCTATTCCATGGAAGAAGAAGGAAGAGAGAGGATGCAGATCCTCTCTCCTATGAAGAAAAGAAAAGAAATAGAAATAGAAAAAAAAAGAAAAAAAGAGAGAATTTCTCTCTCTTCTCTATCTTCTTTTTCTGTGTTGAATCTTACTTTCTCTCTCTAATTTCTCTCTCTACATATTTTCTCTTTCTAAATTTTTTTTTAGATTGATTCTCTCTCTTGATGAATTTCTCTCTTTCAAAGTTATTTTTCTAAGATTAGCCCAGTGAAGGACTTCTTTTTTTGACGATTTTGATCGAGATTAGTTAAAGATCTGATCCTAAGTAGGGTATTGATTTAGAATTTATTTAGATTTAATTTTAAATTAAAATTAATATAAAAATATAATTTTGAATAATAGGCACTGAAAAATTTTCTTAAAGATTAATCGATCTGTTCATTCAGTGATCTGTGAAAGATAAGTAATGAATCATTTTCTCAAAATATTTCAAATTTATTTTGAAAGTAAATAAGTATTCTTTGAAATTATACATAATTTATGAAATTATATTTTAAACGAAAAGTGATTTTGAAATATTATGGCTTATTGATTATGCATATGTTTAGTGAAAATTATGATATGTTATGATACAAAAGTATTTTGACACAGATCAGATTTATGCTCTTAGCCTAACTATGTTTTAGTAGGTCCCGTCAATGGAGATTATACATTGGTAATCAGTGAGCCCTGCCAATGACAATTATAAGTTGGTACTCAGTGGATCCTGTCAGTAGACGTTGCGCACTGGTATTTAGTGAACCCTGTCAGTGGGAGTTGTGTACTGGTATTTAATGGATCTCATCAATGGAGATTAAATGTTGGTCATAATCATGATCGTTGAGTTATGAGTATTTTGATTTAAATCGAATCTATGATTATATTGTATATAAATATTTGAAAAGATTGAATTTGTATTGAATGAGCATGAAATATATTTTTATATTTATTCACAGTATTATTCTTAAATATTATATAATATCTAAAATATTTAGTTGGGATATTTGTTATTTATTAGGTTGTCAAGCTTATTATCTCTCTCTTTTATTTTTTAAATTCAGATAATTAATTACAAGTATGGCAATAATGTTGGGATAAAATTTTTAGAGACAAGATTTAGCATTGTCAACTTCATTGAATTTAGATCTATTATTTTATTTTTGATAGAATTTTATTAGATATAAGATATTTGATTTAATTATTTAAATTAAAGTTAAATAATAATTATTTAAATTTTATTCTACTGTGATACCCTGATATCATGATGAGATGCCCTACATGCTTATGGAGAGAGCTCTTCATAAGTATGGAGCAGTTGCCATGATCCTCGACTCGTGATCTTAGATTGAAGGCATGACAATTAATATAGTATCAGAGTAATTAATATGGTATCAGAGCATAAATGGATGAATTATGACACATAGAATCAAATATGAATTTATGTGGGTAGACAATAAAAATAGTGGGATGATAACTGATATTGATTATGACAACTTAGAAATCCTAGATTTAATACAAATACGTTGATGGACCTGAATCAGAATGCGCAATGGAGGCATAATGATCTGGATTAATTGGATCATTTGACATAGTCAACAATATTGAATCTTTGAGTTAAAAAAAAATATGATGGAAGACATGATTTGATATTCCTTAATAGAAAAAAAAATCATTTATATGGAAAGGATAATATTTTTGATTCTAGACTATTTTGGATATCTTTATATGATTTTTACAAGTAGATCTACTATTTACCATATTTAAAAAAAATTGGCATCCTAGGACTAAGATGAGTGGATCATTGATTATTGATCTTGAAATTGGACTATTGAAGCTTATGCTTCTTTATCTGTTAAAAAAAATATGAGATTGTTTATCAATTTTAGATTTTGTACTCGAATGATCAATTATTGAGAGTGCAACAAAGTCTGTTCATGATCTTATGATGGATCGATTAAGTGTAGATGATGCTTTAGTGATAAACGTAATATCTTTATCCAGAATTAAAATACTAGTTTCGATTATAAGAAGTGAGTGGTTCTAATTCAGATCAACCCTCATAATATTAATTTTTTTCTGAGATGATTTAGTGATGAAATTACATCGATGATTGGAAAGCAAAATATTCGAGAATGAGATTTGAACAATGAATCCTAAGTTAGAGAAATTTTGAGGACAAAATTTTTTTTTAGGGAGATAGAATGTAATACCCTAACCCTTAATCACACAAATCTCCAAACAGTAAAAAGATTAAAAAAAAAAAGGCTACACATGCATTGCACGTGCTGGACTTACTGCGAACTAGAACCACATGGAAGAACTCCCGAAGGAGTTCTTCTTCGATTTAACTCCTAAAACTCTTAGGATTAGATGTTAATTCGAACTCTAATTCCTTTCCTTTATGATCTATTTAAAGGCCCTCAAATCTTTTGATTTCTTCTCACTTGAAAATTGCCAAAAAAAAATCACCAATTAAATTGCTATTTCTCTTCCCTTTTCTTATCTTGTTTAAACAATGATTTGATCCTACTTTGGCTATCAAAAATCTGATCAAAACCATCCAAAAATTAGGTAAATATCTTCCATTATCTTTTATCAATCTTTATCGATTTTAATCTTGAATTCTTGCTAAAATTTTTTGCCAAAAATCCCTTGAAAATTCTATTTCTTTTGGATTCCCATTTTTCTTTTTGTTTTTGGTTTTCCAGCTGCTGTTTGCCATTGTCGGTCACCAGACCTGGTATGCCGTCGCCACCGTAGCCTTCTCCTCCAGCCATCATGGTCGTTGGTTAGGAGGAGACCTCCCTTGCCTTGGGAACAAGGGGATCAAAGGATCCCTTGTTTCATGGAAGAAGAAGGAGGAGAGAGGATGTAGGTCCTCTCTCCGATGAAGAAAAAAAAAGAAAAAAAAAAAAAGAAAATATAAAAAAGAGAGAGTTCTTTCTCTTCCCTATCCTCCTTTTCTGTGTTGAATCCTACTTTCTCTCTCTAATTTCTCTCTCTATAGACTTTCTTTCCCTGAAATTTTCTTTCTCTAGATTGATTCTCCCTCTTGATGGATTTTTCTCTCTCAAAATTATTTTTCTAAAATTAGACCAATGAAAGACTTCTTTTTTCGATAATTTTGATCAAAATTAGTTAATGATCCGATCCTAAGTGAGATTTTGATTTGAAATTTGTTTAGATTTAATTTTGAATTAAAATTAATATAAAAATATAATTTTGAATAATAAGTATTGAAGAATCCTCTAAAGGTTCGATTTATTCATTCAGCGGTTTGTGAAAGATAAATAATGAATTATCTTTTCGAGATATTTCATATTTATTTTGAAAGTAAATAATTATTTTTTGAAATTATTCATGATTTATGAAATTATGTTTTGAACAAAAAATAATTCTAAAATACTATGGATTATTGATTATGCATATGTTCAGTAGAAATTATAATATATTATAATACAAAAGTGTTTTGATACAGATCGAATTTATACTCTCAGCATAACTATGTTTCAGTGGAAATTAGTTAAGGATCTGATCCTAAGTGAGATTTTGATTTAAAATTTATTTAAATTTAATTTTGAATTAAAATTAATATAAAAATATATTTTTGAATAATAGACACTAAAGAATCTTCTAAAGGTTCGATCTGTTCGTTCAGTGGTCTGTGAAAGATAAATAATAAATCATCTTTTCGAGATATTTTATATTTATTTTAAAAGTAAATAATTATTCTTTAAAATTATTTATGATTTATGAAATTATATTTTGAACAAAAAATAATTTTGAAATAATATAGATTATTGATTATGCATGTATTCAGTGAAAATTATAATATGTTATGATACAAAAGTGCTTTGATACAGATCGAATTTATACTCTCAGCATAACTATGTTTCAATGGGTTCTGCCAATAAAGATTGTACGTTGGTAATCAATGGGCCCTATCAATGGAAATTTTATGTTGGTACTCAATAGATCTTGCCAGTGAGGGTTGTGCGCTGGTATTTAGTGGACACTGCCAGTGAGGATTATGCGCTAGTATTCAGTGGACCTTGCAAATAAGGGTTAAATGTGTTGGAATTCGAGGTTCCAGACATGCATATATATTTCAAAATTTTATTTTTTAAATATCACAATAGAATACAAGATTAACATACTTTTAATTTGAATCATGCATGCATAAAAACAAAAAACCACAAGAATATCTAGTTTATGTGCTAAAAGTGATATTTGCTGAAATTCAAATTGTGATCAATTCATATACCTATTTCACAATCTTTTTCTTCGAATCTGGATCTAAAAGAGAAGAAGTTCTCTCCTAGCCACATAAGTGTCCGACCTCTATGGATATCTACTTGAGATCAGTTAGGAACAGTCCTTTAAAAATTTGAATTTTCTTCTCTAAAAAAATTCAACCTGTTGAATCTGAACGAAGCCTGGATCACGATCAACACTTGATCTCTTTCCTTGATCTTCTTCTTCTTCTCTTTTCTAATCTTTCTCCTTGCTTTGTGTTGCTACAAAACCACCAGCAATCAGCAATAGATGGGACGCCCAACAGCCTTGGGCATGATGGACTTGGGATGTCCCAAGTGTGGGGCGTGTGGGACGCTGAAGGGAGAAGGAGAAGGGAGAGGAAGAGAGGGCATGGGCGATCTCTTAGGTGTGAGGGGCTACTGGTTTGGATGCTTTAGGGACCTTAGGAGAGGTCCTTTTAAATAGGTCTGAGGATTGAATCCTATTCAATCTCATAATACAAGTCCTACTCGCATTGGGTTTCCTAATAACTTAAGTTGTTTAACTTACATTAGGAATCCTATTAGGTGCCAACTCTTGAAGCCCTTGCCCTCAATAATTCACACCCTCTTTTGCACCCAAGGTATGCCCCATATCAAATTAATAAGCCTTCTAATCATAGGACATGCCTAATTTGATCAAATCAAGGTGGCACTCCATAATAACTATCAAGAAAAATTAATTAGGAACTTGCACCCTAATTTAATTGATTCATAATCTTAGACACCCAACAATTGGAGTCTCATAAATCTAATTTATGTAGGTTATTAGCAAGTAATTAAGTTTGATTATCTTATTAAATAAAAAATTCCAACGAAAAAAATTTTTGGATCCAACCATGTGCTAGCAAGGTTACCATAAATCCAATCGAGTTTCTCTAAACCCAATTGACACTTCATAAGCTCAATTACTAATTCTAGACTTAATTCCTTTATTGTGTGATCCTATAGATTTAATTCTATCTGGTAGTAAGATATACAATGATCTTTCTCAAAGTATCATTGAAACTCTTTTTAATGGGTCGGAACAATTCCACTCTAACTCATCAAGGATTATCGATCCAGAACAATCCTAGTGAGCTCTCACAATCCACTAGTAACACCTAGCAATATGTAGTAGCAACTTAGTAGAATTGAAATGAATCTTTACGTGTAGTTAATGTATGATTCAGTCCCTTTATCGTGAGTTCCGACTAGATGGCAGGTCATAGATAAATCATCAAATCTCATTATCAGTCATATGATAGATTTGATTAGTTCAAGTCCAGTTGTGACTTCTATGGAAACTCTTTTCTATCAATCATACTACTATGGCCACAGATTCTTGGACTTAGCTTCTCAAATTTTATATGACTACTCCTTTCTATCAAGATTGATAGATCTCATCTTGATGTGTACCCTATCCCTATAGTGGATCAACTGTCGCCAACATCCACTACAAGGACTTATTGAGATCCATATTTATATGTCAGTCAAATTATAGCAGCCTCATTATGGATAATAATATAGTCTCAGATCAAAGAACCATTCACACAACTACAGTATCGAGATGATCACTGACGATTGAGTAGAAATCCAAGTGATCTCTCATATGGTCACGCTCAGTATTAGTTATTTTTTAATAACTATCGCACTCATCGTCCAGTATCTCTACACTATAAATTAGAGACTCATCTATCCTGAAGAAAGCAATCTATACATCAGTTTATCCGGATCGATCACTATCCTCATGATGATCCTATAATCGAGAGCATTTAGGAATCAAATACATTTCTCTAATTCTCAACACCTTGAGAATATGTATCGAAACTAATTTCATGGATGATTCAAAGACATGTCATACTTGAATGAAAAATAAATTTATCCTTTTATTGATCAAATCAATATATTAAGTATAAAATTATATTCTAGAGATATTACAATGTGTCAGCCATATTGGCTTTTAGGACATACGTCTATCTCCCACTTGGACTAAAGCCAATTGGCCACAAATTTAAGTTCCATCTTCTCAAGGTGGACTTCTATTTTTGGTTGGCTCAACTGCTTAGTCAGCGGATCTACCACATTGTCCATGGAGTCTACTTTTCACATCTCGACATATTTTTTTTGAGGTAGTCGCATATGATGTGATACCACTGTTCGATGTGCTTCGATTTTTTATGAGACTTTGGCTCCATAGCAAGTGCTATGGCTCCATTGTTGTCGCAGTAGAGTGGTATGGCATCCGATGTCATAATATCAAGTTTTGCGATGAACTTCTTGAACCAGAAACCTTCCTTTGCAGCATCCAAAACAGCGACATACGCAGTCTCCATGGTCGAATCCGCTATAATAGGTTGCTTGGAACTCTTCCAGCTGACTGCACCACTATTGCAAACAAACATATATCCTGACATAGATTTTCTATCATCAGGATCAGACATGAAGTCTGAGTCAGTGTATCCCTCGACTCACAACTCAGAATCACCTCCAAAGATAAAGAATAAATCCTTAGTTCTTTTTAAGTACTTAAGGATGTTCTTCACAGCTATCCAGTACTCATCGTCTGGATTCGACTGATATCTGCTCGTGACACTCACAACAAGGACAATATCAGGTCGAATACATAATATGGCATACATGAGGCTCTCTATGATCGAGGCATAAGGAATCCAACTCATGCACTGCACCTCCTCAAATGTGGTCAGACACATCATCTTGGAGAGACTAATACTATGCCTAAGATGTAAAAGATCTCTTTTGGAGTTTTCTATACTGAACCTCTTCAATACTTTCTCTATGTACAGCTTTTATGACAGACCTAGCATCTATTTAGGTCTATCCCTATAGACCTTTATTTCAAGAATATAGGATGCTTCTCCTAGATCTTTCATGGAGAATTTCTTGGACAACCATCTTTTGACCATGGTCAGTATGGGAATATCATTTTCAATTAGGAGAATATCATTCACGTACAATACGAAGAATATTATCGTACTCCCATTGACCCTTTTATATATGCAAGATTTCTCTTCATTTTGGATAAAATCAAATAATTTGATGAACTCATCAAAATGATGGTTCCAACTTTGAGAAGCTTACTTTAATCTGCATATAGACCTTTACAGCTTGCAAACTCTGTAATCACCATCATTAAACGTGAAACCTATAGGCTGCTCCATATAAATATCTTTCTCAAGATATCCATTTAGGAAGACAGTTTTCACATCTATCTATCAAATTTCATAATCATAGTAAGCTGCAATAGCAAGCAGATTGCGGATGGATTTCAGCATGCTATGGACGAGAAGATTTTCTGATAGTCAATGCCCTCACACTGACTATAACCTTTAGCTACAAGCCTAGCTTTATAGGTCTCTACCTTACCATCGGTATCTATCTTTCTTTTATAGATCTATTTACACTCAATTGGTACAATACCCTCAGGTGGATCCACTAAGGTCTAGACTTGGTTCGAGTGTATTGAGTCAATTTTTAATTTCATAGCATCTAACTATTTCTTGAAATCGATGTCAGATATCATCTCATCAAAGATATTAGGATCATCACTATGATCCCTATCTCCCATAAAGAATATTTTCTTTATTTCTTTCATAAGCATATCCATGTACCTTTCAGGAGGTCGAAAGATCCTGCTAGATGTACGAGGTGGTTGAGAAATATCTACTACTAGCTCATAGATAATGGGTTCCTAAGGGTCCATAGCTCTTGGCTCTTCAAAGACCTTCTCTTCGAGCTCAACTAACCTCCCACTGCCATCATCTCAGATAAACTATTTTTCTAGAAATATGGTGTTTTGACTTACAATCACATTGTGGTCTTGTAAAAAATAGAAGTAGTATCCCATAGATTCTTTAGGATACCCTATAAAGTGAGCTATAATAGATCTATCCTCTAATTTATTCGCCATCTGTCGCTTGACATAGGCCAAACATCCTCAAGTCTTAAGATAACCTAGACTTGACTTCTTACCGAACCATATCTTATACGGTGTGATAGGAACGGATTTGATGGAACCCTATTCAACAAGTGAATTGCGGTTAACAAGGCATGTCCCCAAAGATATAAAGATAGATCAGTGAAACTCATCATGGACCTGACTATATCCAATAGAGTCTTATTCCTCTTTTTGGATATCCCGTTGAGCTGAGGTATTCCAAGAGGCGTCCATTAAGAGACTATACCGTTGTCTTTACGATATCTCAAAAATTTTTGACTAAGGTATTCACCTCCTCGATCAAATTGAAGAACCTTAACGGATTTGTCTGTTTATTTTTCTACTTCATGCCTAAATTTTTTGAACTTTTTAAGGGCTTCAGACTTGTGTTTCATGAGATACACATATCCATACCTAGACAAATCATCGGTAAAGATAATGAAGTAGATATAACCACCCCTGATCTGCACATGAAATGGCCCATACACATCGATGTGTACCAGGACAAGTAACTAAGTGGCCCTTTCTCCATGTCCTATAAAGGGTAGCTTGGCCATTTTTCTTCGAAGACAGAATTCACAAGCGGGATACGACTCTGGATTAAGAGAGCCGAGAATCCCATCTTTTTTCAGTTTCTTTATCCTGTCCTCTCCAATATGGCCTAGTCTATGGTGCCATAAGTATTTCTAGTTAGTTTCATCTCTAAATCTTTTTTGGCCTACGGCATTCACTATTTTCTCGTTTAAGTTTACATTCGCATCAACATACAAGTGATAAAGACTGTCAATTAAAAGACCTCATGCAACTAATATATTTTGTAAATAAATGAAATAAAAGTCTTTTTTCAAAATCTTTTCGTGCTAGCATAGACATGAAAATCAAATTCTGACTAGCTACAGGAACATAATAATAGTCTTTTAAATCTAATCTAACACCAGACGGTAATCGAAGAGGATAAGTGCCAACGGCCTCTGTAGTAATTTTTTCTCCATTGCCAATCCGAAGGATCATATCACCTTCCTTCAACCTCCTACTTTCTATCAGATCCTACATTGAGGTACATATATGAGCACTCGAGCAAGAGTCTAATATCCAACTAGAAGTAGAAGAAATCGTAAGGTTAGATTCAATTACGAGCATATCTTCGGAAGGTTTATCATCCTTTTTAATTTTTAGGCTCTCTAGATATTTTGGACAGTTTTTCCTCCAATGACCTTCAGCATGATAGTGAAAATATTTTTGCTTTGCTTCGGCCTTACTAGGAACTTTCTTCTTTGGCCTATTCTCCTTTTTCTACTTTTTAGCAGATTTTATCTTCTTCTTCCTGGTAGATTTTCGCTTGGAAGAAGTTCACTCTACAGTGAGAATAGTATCCCTTGAACTCTTCAAGATTTTTTTCATAGTGACCAACATATTGACCAGTTCGGATATAGTGCAATCGAGCTTGTTGATATAAAAATTTACAATAAATTGACTATATAAACTTGTAAGGGATTGAAGGATCAAATACATCTATAATTTCTTTTGTATTTCTAGTCCAAGCTTTTCAAGCTGCTCAATATCTTTGATCACTGCCATATAATACTTATAGACTGACTGTCCTTTGCGTATCTTTAGATTGAAGAGTCTTTTGGATATCTCGAAGTACGCTGTGCGGCTCTGCTCACCATACAACTCTTGCAAGTGAGTGTTCATAGCCCTGACAGTAGGCATATGCTCATGCTGGCTTTGCAACTTATTTGACATAGATGCCAGCACATAACACTTAATCCGACTGTCTTCATCCGTCTACTTCTCAAAAGCAATCTTTTACTTAGTAGTAGGATGGTTTGGTAGCTCTATGAGTTTCTGATCAAGTACATGATCTAATTTTTCGAAAGTCAAGATAATCTTGAGATTTCTGAGACAGTCTTTGTAATTGATACCGATCAAATGATTGGTTTCAAAGATGCAGGCTAGAAGGTTTGAGGCTGATATTTTTAATTGGAAGAGTAAAGATTCAAGTTAGACTTTTATACTTAATAATTATATTTGCTTCTAAGGACTTTAAGATGCAACCAATGACTCCTACTAATTTATCGGATCCCTCCACTCTCCAAAAAGAAAATAGAAATCCTAACATGACAAAAGATTCCTAATGGATGCTGCGGTCCCACCGATGACATGCATCTCACCTAATAGTTATTGGTAATATGCACACTAATGCATAGACAACTTTTTATCCAGATGCTTCTCTAGGCATATTACAGTGACTTGGTCTCTAAGTCATGTGAACTCACCTAACAATTATTGCCCACACTTCTGAGTTAAGTCTGACCCACCATTCACAAGCAGGTGCAAGGCCGTTATTGGATCCCTCACCTAACAGTTATTGGGCTTAACTCCATCCTTATCCCGGAGCAACTCTTTGCTAATAGAGTGATTGCATGTTCTCAATACAACTGAACCACTATGACCAGTCAAGAACAATCAATATCGGTAGCATGCCCACACATCTACAATGGTGGAAGATTTATGGACTTAATATTTGTGAGGAGATTTAGGTTTAAGTCTCATCTAATCAGTTATCATATGATCGATCTAATTGGCATGGGCTAAACCAGATCACTAAACAACCCAATTTAAGATCCAATCTTTCAAATTGATCAGGTAAGTGGAGATCAGTAGGGGTCCCCCATTGCTTTCCTTAGACACCAATAAATTAATCAGGTAAGCGAACGAAACTAATTAAATAATCATATCTCGTTAACTTGTTTTAGACACCAATAGGTTAATTGGTCCAAACAGATTAACTCTAGTGAATCAGGCTTAAAACATCGAGTCCAATTAGGTCCTTAGGTTAATCGATTCTATACATGGGATTCAAATAATTTGATCAATAATAATTATATGATTATTTAACTTAATTGATCTGAGCCTAATTAATACTTAACTCGATTCGATCAATTACTTAATCGGATTAGACCCATATGACTCAAATCAAAAATCTTAAATGCAATCCTATTACATGACCTAATTAATGATTTTTTCATAACTAAAATTCTCATGTATAAATATAAATTTTAGATTCTAAAATTATATTTTAGATCTAAATTTATTGCATAAAAGTAAGTTTTAAATCATAAAAATAATTTTCAGATTCAATATACAAACGTATATCACATATATGCATGTAAAATTCAGATCTCAATAAAATTTAGATCTACTACATGATATCATATATTTCATATACTAATCATGGATTATATCAAAAGCAAATTTATGATCTAAATATGCAATTATATATCACATATATGAATCAAAATTTAAATCATATAAAATTTTAAATTTCAAGTATGCATCTATATATCATATAAACATGAATTAGAACTCTTTCTAGATCAAAATTCAGATCTATGCATGCTTTCATATATCAAATATATGTTCTAAAATCAAACTTAAAATTAAATTTTAGATTTTAAAATTTATTTATACAACTCATGTATCAAGAAAAAATCAAATTTTGAAATTGATTTTAAAATATGTATGACAATTTTAGTAATATGAAATCCGTGGCTCTTGTACCACTATTGAAATTCGAGGTTCTAGGCATGCATATGTGTTTCAAAATTTTATTTTCTAAATACTGTGATGGAATACAAGATTAGAATATTTTAATCTAAATCATACATATATAAAAATATAAAACCATAAGGATCTAGTTCATGTGCTGAAATTGACATATGTTAAAATTCAGATTGTGATCAATTCACATACCTGTTTCGCAATCTTTTTTTTCGAATCTAGATTTGGAAAAGAAGAAGTTCTCTCCTAGCCGCACAAGTATCCGATCTCTATGGATATCTACTCGGGATCAGCCTAGAACAGTCTTCTAAAAATTTAAATTTTTTTCTTAAGAAAATTCAGCCTGCTGAATCTGAACAAAGTCTGGATCACGATCAACACTTGATCTCTTTTCTTGATCTTCTTCTTCTCCTCTTCTTTAATCTTTCTCCTTACTTTGTGCTATTATAAAATCACCAGCAACCAGTAATAGATGGGACGCCCAGCAGCCTTAGGTGTGATGGACTTGGGATGTCCCAAGTGTGGGGCGTGTGGGATGCCCAAGAGAAAAGAAGGGAGAGGAAGAAAGGGCATGGGGGGATCTCTTGTTGGGAATTGTGTCATAAAATCAATCATGTGACGATTGAGTTCATCCTTGTATATGAATTATTGATTATTGAATAATAGTTATTCTGATATTTTTCATCACAAAATGGCATCTTTCTTGAACTCTTGTACTGTGATAAAGTCCCTAGAACTATGCTAGTATACGATAAAGAGAGGATTTATTGTATAGTTCTTAAATAAGTTCACGATCAAATGATATATCATTATGGAATGATGACATTTATCGAGTGAAGGTTGTTGTGTGCCATATAGGTTGGTTGTCCTCTTAACCAAGAAGTGTAGTGACACTGGTATGGCATACAGGTGAGATGTAAGAGTACATCGTCACTAAACAAGTGACTCACCTACTGAGTATTCTGCTGTCAAGAGCTGCTCGTGAAACACATGGATATAAATATTCTTCAGACTTGAGATCATCATAGTGACTTGCAAGCAACTCACTGAGCTTTGGTGCCGAACTACCTAAATTTTTAATGCAGTGACGGAAGGCTACTAGATCAATCAAGTACTTGTGAAGTCTGTGTGCGGAACAAGATGGGATTGACCCCTCTGGATTATTGAAGTGATGTATTACTATATATCAATTTAGTAAATCTTGACCAGGATAATTCATGAGATGGATTTGAAAGGTTGAAATATAATACGGATGAAGCAATCTCGGTTGACAGTTAATCTGAGACCATTATAGAGTATCCAGGATCAAAAAGATGAACTATGTGGTAACCATGAGTATGGATACTGAAATATTCTTTCACGATAATTTGATCTATCTGGACATTGAAAATTATTGTTAGATGGTATATCTCGATTAGTGTAGAAATTAATTCCTGTACTACTGATTAGTGTTTGAACCTATGGAGTTACACACATAAGTCAGATAAAGTAGGAAGGAATTGACCTATGTTTATATGTCCAATCTGAAAGTACTTAACTTAATTGAACATATAAACTAACTTGATTGAGAATTGAGTTATGGATCAAATGGGATTGAAGAGTTGACTATGTCTAGCTAGCACTACACAAGAGGTTCAGGTTCAATCCCGAGGATGAACAATTTCTATCTATGATCCATGGAACATATGAAAGATTAAATTTAAGGACTAATTAATTTCATATTAGATCTGAATTTATTAAACTTAAATAGATCTAAAATCTAAGTTAGACTTGATACAAAAGTCCTAAAGAGTTTAAGATTGACAGTCTTTTGAAATTATTTTGAACCAGCTTCGAATCGATTCGAATCAGATTTATTTTGGATGAGATATGAGTATTCCTACTTGCACTGAGAATACCCACTCATGAAGTACGATCAAAAATTAGTTTGATGCTTATTTGGGATGTCCCAAGTGGGTGTGGGAGTGGGTACAAAGTGGATGTCATAAGTGATGGCAATTATATCTCATATAGGAGTCCTTCTTTCAGTGAGTGTTGGATCAATTCAAATCAGATTTGAATAAAGAGTCCTCCTCTCATTGGATCATGAAAATCATCTATAAATAGAGAGAGTCTCTACCTATAGATAAAAGAAGAGAATATAATAGCAAATAAATCAAATTGAGAGAAGAAAAAGAGAGAGAGACGGGTGTGTGAAGAGAGAGGTCTTCATCTTCTGCATCTCTCTCTTTGTTGCCACCTCCTCTCCTTGGGTGTGGATCCTTCTTGAGCATCCCACCTACTAGTATAAGGTATCATACCATCATATCTCATCCCTCGATTGATTGAGTTATGAAGTCAATTGGATTGAAGTTCATCTTGCTTTCCTGCGGCGTCTGACGTGCATGCGAAGTAGAGGGTCTGTATATCCAGACCTCTACGAAGGTTTATATCAGATAATTTGAGATTTGATCTTTGATTCTACTATAATTCAGATAAAAATTTGATCTTTAAATAAGTAGAATATTAAAAAAAATTTTAGATGCAATCTGAACATTCTGGAGGGAAACTGTTTCCTTCCCAACAACTGGTATCAGAGTAGGTCTGAAATATATACATACAAAATAATTTTTTTTATAATTATTTACATAAGATATAATTCAAATTTTTGTATAACATTAAATCTTATTTAAATCTATTTATATAAAATTTTTGATCTAATTTTGATTGGATTATAGGTACCTAATCAATGGTTGATTGAGGTTGTTATAAATCTATTATAACAAATTTTGCTGTTACTGAATTTTTGATGAAAAATAATGTAAATTAAAAATCTATTTTAAATCTATTTTAATAAAATTTTAATTTTATTATTTTTTTTATAAAGTGAGGATTATCTCAGATTTAAATTGGATCTATTTCGATGGATATTTAGATCTAAATCCTATCATAATTTAGTACTATGCGAAAGCAGATTTTACCAAAAATTAATTCCTTATACATTCATATTTATATCTAATTATTTTTTTATTTAATATCAAATCTAAAATTAATATTTTATAATCAGTATAAGATAAATTTTATATTTGATATGATGTATATGATACATCAAATCTAATTGGATTAGATGAAGAACATGATTGATGAGATCAAGAATATGTTCATGATATAAAATAGTTTTGTCAATAATTGCATGTTGATGTAATTATATATGAAATTAATTTTAGATCTTAGTAGCCTAGTACTCAGATTGATGAGATCATCAGACCATCCGATCATAAGAGATTGAAGAGATTAATCTCTCTTTTGCCTACTTGATGGATTCTCTTATGACGTGTAGGGATGTCGTTATGATCCAATTTCATGAAGAAGAAAAGTGAAGATACTTTTATATATTATTTTGATTATAAATATATTTAAATTAGATCTAAAGTAATTTATGATTCATTATAATAGGATAAAATTTAGATATAAAATTATTTTAGATCTGAATTATATGTTACATATGATGTAATTGGTATTGATCTAAAAGTTATCATGTTACATGAGATGTATGAATGAAGTTTAGATCATACCATATATATTTAATTGTTAAATATATTATGAAAATTTATTTTCATGTATTAAAACATATGGTGTGCTTCACTTAAAACTCTTGTAGAATAGTTCTACAAACCGAAACATATGTTTCACACACTTAATTTTGAATTAAGTTTGAATGATCTAGAATTAAGAATTGAAGATCATTAAGACACCACATAATATGATGAGCAAAGGGTTAGCATGAATCAGGTCCTTTTAATGGGTTAGACCTAGGGTTAGGAATACATATAGACCAAGTAGAGAAATTGATTAAGTCTAATCAAGTGTTGAATTAGATTAGGTCAATATTTCTCTAAATCAATCTCAATAGTTGAAGTCTTATCAAGTCCATGTGTTTGACCCTAATAAATGGACCATGATCATGGCTTCGTGGTTGAGTCCAAATCTTCTAGTATGCCAAATTGAAACTAATTAATTAGTTGGTGTCTCAGATAAGTTTGGCAGATTCGATCAAGTAATTTTTAATTGAGAGTTATTCACCTAGATGCGTCTACAGTGAGTTATGGGCAGATCTCTCCCGTTGATCTTACTTATCTGGTCAATATGATAGATTATATTTTGATGAAGTCACTAGTCAATTCATGAAGATCCATACCATTAAGGTGAATTAGTGTGACTAATTTAGGTATCTTTAGACCAGCTTGTGTTTAATCCTTTACATGACTTGGTGAAGTCAGTGGAAGGATTTGCAGCTTGTAGGTCGACTTCTTCTCTTATTCTCAGATCAATAAAATCAAATCTTCTAAATTATTAGGTCCATAAAGTGATAAAATTATGAGATAACTTGGTCATTGCCTCTCATTAAGGTGTGTGATAATGAGTCCAATATTCCAAATAGGCATTAGAGGTACCACATGTCTGGTGTCTATTTCGTATTGGAATTGTCATTCATCATATGACCATCATAATGTACCTTCAGATCAATGCTCAGATTAGTCGAGCCACACTCGAGCCAAGACATCCATTTGTTAGATGCACTTGATGTGTCATGTTAATGGTTGGACCTAATCAGGATTTTCAGTGGAGGTGCCACACGCCTGCTGAAGAAATGTTTGGGCAAAATTCAATACTAGAAGTTGTTTAGAGAAATAATTGGTTATGAACCTATCCATGGATGCACTAGAATTGGTCGAGCCATACTCAGACCCGAATGCAGTCCATGTGGATTCTAGTACCCGCTAAGAAATTAATGTAATTCCTCAAGTTAGATGTAGAGGCTACCAATTCACAAAAAATAGTGGGAGGACCTTTAGACTAAAGTCTATATCATCAGGATTAAACAAATAATTTATATACTAATAAGCTAATATTTTTTCCTTTCAGTTATGGCCAATATACTATCCCTCCGTTCACTGTTGGACAGCGACAAGCTCATCGGACCCAACTTCAATAGCTGGTATCGAAAGTTGAAGATCGTGTTGGAGTACGAGAGGATTTTGTATGTCCTTACGGATCAGGCACTTGAAGAACCTATAGTCAATGCTCTTTGTGCGGTGAGAAACACTTACATGAAGTGGCTCAATGATCGCATGATTGTGCATTGCGTGATGAGGGCAGCTATGAACGATGAACTTAGTCATAAGTTCGAGGATACGCAGCCTGAGGAGATGATTCAAATATTGAATGAGTCCTTCGACACCCTTGAGGATGTGGAGAGATATAAAATCTTCTACATAGTGTTCAATATCTGTATGCGAGAGGGAGCTTCAGTCATCGATCATGTATTATACATGATTAAGCAGATTGAACGCCTTAGCAAACTTGGCTTTTCATTGCATGAATAATTAGGCAATGATGCTATCCTCAATTTGCTACCGAAATTCTACCTACCTTTTCTCAGTCATTATAGAATGACGAAGCCTGCAGTAAATTACCATGGTTTGCTAGGATTACTGCAGATTTTTTAGAAGGATCACCAGCTCCAAAAGGAGCCAGTGAATTTAGTGGGAGGTTCATCTGCGGGGCATCGATCCTCTAGAAGAGGAAAGAAGAAAAAGGTACAAAAATCTCGTGCCACCGATCCTAAGCAGAGCAAACCATCAAAAATTGACAAGAGCTAGGCAAAGTGCTTCTTTTGTAAGAAGTTGGGTCATTAGAAAAGAAATTATCCTGTTTATATAGCCACACTTGACCCAAACAGGCCTAAGAACAAGAGAAAGAGGCAAGTGGTTGCTTCACAAGGTATTTATATGATAACACCTTGTAATTTCTCTGTTTGTGATACTACTACCTGGGTATTGGATACCGAAAGTCCTATTAATATATATAATTCGTTGTAGGGACTGCAGATAAGTAGAAAATTTTGAGAGGGCGAGCGGTACCTTAACGTTGGAGATGGAAGTCTTGTTCCAGTTCTGACCTTGAAAACTTTACAGCTTATCTTCGAGTCCAGTAGTATCATGTTAGATGATTATCATTATTATCCCTCCTTTATGATGAATATCATCTCTGTAGACCTTTTGGCCAAACTTGGTTACATGTTTATAATAAAAGATGATTTTTGTGATATCATTATAAATAATACTACAATTATGCGTGGACAATTAAAACATGGCATATACATAATATCACGGCCTGTTAGTGTAATGTACACACCTAGTAAATGCCCTAAAATAGATAATGTCAGCGAATCCTACCTTTGACATTGCAGGCTTGGCATGTGAACAAGTATAAGATTGACAGGTTGATCAAGGAATGTATCCTTGAGATAGATGATTATGAATCATTACCTACCTGTGAATCTTGTCTACTTAGTAAGATGACTAAGTCACCTTTTAAAGAAAAAGGTGAAAGAGCTAGTGATGTCCTAAGTCTAATACATACTGATGTATGTGGGCCTATGAATATAAGTACCAAAGGAAGATACTGCTACTTCATTACATTTACAGACGATCTATCGAGGTATGGGTATATCTATCTTATGAAGCATAAGTCAGAATCATTTAAAATGTTCAAATAATTCCATGCTGAAGTAGAGAAACAAACTGGAAAGAGTATTAAGATCCTTCGATCAGACCGAGGAGGTGAATACCTCACCAATGAGTTTCTGACATATCTGAAAGAGCATGAAATTCTCTCATAATAGACCCCTCTTGGAACACCACAACATAATGGTGTGTCCGAGATGAGGAATCGAATCTTGTTAGACATAGTCTGATCCATGATGCACTTTTTCAGTCTGCCAATATCCTTTTGGGGATATGCTTTAGAGACTGCCTGCTATATTTTGAATAAGATGCTCAGCAAGTCTGTCGATAAAACTCCATATGAGATATGGACTGGACGTAAGCTGGTGCTCTCATATCTTAGGGTCTGGAGGTGTCCAGCTTATGTCAAGCGTTTAAAGACAGATAAGCTTGGATCGAAGTCCGATAGATGCTTGTTCGTAGGGTACCTAAAAAAAACTAAAGGGTACTACTTCTAC
Source organism: Elaeis guineensis (assembly GCF_000442705.2). NCBI lineage: Eukaryota > Viridiplantae > Streptophyta > Magnoliopsida > Arecales > Arecaceae > Elaeis > Elaeis guineensis. The sequence goes on from NC_025996.2 coordinate 67,148,215, forward strand.
CTCACTACAGAACAAAAGATATTTGTCAGCAGCTGGGTAGTCTTTTTGAAAAAGGAGTTCCTTGGTGAAGGAGCTAATGCCTATAAAATTGAACTGGATGAAGTTCATGAGGTAGAAGGACCGACACATACAGAATTAAATTTCATTGGTGAATCAAATCCAGAGCCAGTAGAGGCACCATTAAGAAGATCCGATAGAGTACCGCGTCAGTCGGATAGATACTACGATTTTTTGATCCGGGACGGTGATCCTATTGAACTAGATCAGAACGATGAGGATCCGATCACTTATATGGAGGCCATGCAAAGGCCCGACTCCCAAAAATATTTTGAGGCCATAAAGTTCGAGATGGAGTCCATGGAGATCAATAGTGTCTGGACACTAATTGATCCACCCGAAGGGATAAAACCCATAGGGTGTAAATAGATTTTTAAGAAAAAAAGAGGGGTGGACGGGAAGGTAGAGACCTATAAAATCCGTCTAGTTGCTAAGGGTTATCATCAGCGTTATGGTATTGACTATGACGAGACGTTCTCTTCTGTGGCAATGCTCAAGTCTATCCGAATTATTCTTGCTGTTACTGCACACTTAGATTATGAGATCTGGCAGATGGATATCAAAATCATTTTTTTTAATGGAGAGCTGGAAGAAGAGGTGTATATGATACAACTTGAAAGGTTCACATCCACAGATGAGTCGAAAGTGTGCAAGCTGAAAAGGTCAATTTATGGACTTAAGCAGGTATCGAGGAGTTAGAACATGTATTTTGATAAAATAATCAAAACGTATGGCTTCGTTAAGAATGGAGAAGAGCCTTAGATCTACAAATGGACTTCTGATTCTGTGATCATTTTTCTTGAGCTGTATGTGGATGACATACTGTTACAAAAAAATGACATCCCGACTTTGCAGAGTGTGAAGCTATGGTTATCATCACAGTTCTCCATGAAGAATTTGAGAGAAGTATCCTACATCCTAGGGATGAAGATCTATAGGGATAGATCTAGAAGGTTGCTTGGATTATCCAAATCCACGTATATTGACACCTTGTTGAAGCAGTTCAACATGGATAATTCCAAGAAAGGCTATCTTTCGATAGGCTATGGAATTATTCTTTCCAAGAAGGATTGTCTGACAACTCCTAAGGAAAGAGAACACATGAGTAGAATACCATATGCTTCAGCAATAGGATCTATCATGTACGCTATGACATGTACAAGGTCGGATGTGACCTATTCACTAGGGGTAATGAGTAAGTACTAGTTAGATCAAGATGGGAAGCATTGAAAGATTGCAAAAGCAATTTTTAAGTATTTGAGAAATACTAAAGACCAATGGCTTATCTATGGAGACTCTGATCTGAAACTTATGGGATATACTGATTTTAATTTTCAATCAGATTGTGATGACAGCATAAGCATGTCGGACTACGTATTTATCTTGAATAGAGGAGCTGTTTGCTGAAAAAGTTTCAAGCAACATACTTTGGCCGATTCTGTATGCGAAGCGTGTGGGAAAATTCAATGCAGGGGTAAAATGGTAATTTTAAAATTTTTTCAAAATTACTATTTTATAGCAAAAATTATTAATTAATTTAATTAATTAATAAGAATTTATCCTACACTAGGATCTAAATATGATATATAGCATGTATGCATTTAAATTTGAAATTCGAATTTGAACAGTAAATACTTTACTGTAATGTGTTTAGAACATAATATCTTTATGCGGGTAGTAGATCATCAGAATCTGATCATTGTCGGGAGAGTTTGATCATCGTGATACAGCCACACAGTGTGTCTAGCCTCTGCAGATCGTCCACACGAACTTTCGGTCTGATCGACTCCTCACGAGTGCTAGCTCGTTGTAGAGCCCTTTCAACGGCCGATGCTGATCGAACTCCTTCGATCGATGTCTGTCAATTCTTTAGATACTTTAGATTATCAGTAGATGTGCTTGAGAGGATGTTGAAGATCTCTCTGAAATTTGGTGGGCTCACAACACTCGTAGCTCACCTTCTCATTTTTCGAACTCCAGGCTGAAACCCTGAAGAACTTACTGAAACCCTGCGCACACTTTTTCTTTCTTTTCTTTCTTTTTCTTTCGGAAGGATATAGACCTTCACCTTTCACACAAAGATTCCTCACACCCAGATTTTCTCTCCAAAATATTTCTTGAACACGCCCCACTCTTCTCCTCCTTTTAAAATAATGTCAAACGTCTTATCCACGTGAGAGGATAAAGATGAGTAATTGCACATTTAAATTCAAATCAAATTTTGAATTCAAATGGAAATCAATTTATCCCTATCCACTAAGGGTATGAGAAGAGGAGGATGTGGCTTAATTTGTGCGTGAGTAATTTTATGAGAAACATTTTCTCGTTTAATAAATGGAGCGCTAAAAGAGGATAAGGGCAAGGTGCTAAGATTGGTTGCTCATTCAAATTCAAACTTTATTTTGAATTTGAATGGCCAACCAATCATCCTTATCCACTCATTTGGCACATTAAAGTAGGGTGTGAGGAGGGCTTTGCATGAGAAAAAATTTATGAGAACTTCCTTCTCGTGAATTCAAATGGGCGTAGTGGAAGTGAGGTGGCGCAGGGAGAATAGGTCAAGGTGGTTTCATTATTTAAACCAACCTAATTGAACCAAATAAGTTAGGCCCAATTAGACTAATTTAAATCTAACTTAATTAGGCTTAATTAGGCTCAATAAAATCCTAATCAAATCAAAAATTGATTAAGCCCAACCCCTGATCAAATCAGGGACCATAACATCTCGACGATTAGGTCAACTCTTAACCTAATCGAGTCAAACCCAACTGAATCCAATTCAATTGGACTTGATCCAAAAATAATTACTCAATTAAATTGAGTTAATTAGTGATCAAATCACTAATTAAATCTCTCAAAAATATTGAGTCCAAATTCGATGGGTAATCGGACATCAGAATTCATCGATATGTAACCCTGATCGAAGAGTCCCAAACCAGTGGGACTCTTGATCCCGGTACCCAAAATGTGTGGGACTCGTGATCAGAGAATCTTGATTCTCAATCACAGAGTTCCAGACACAAAGGACTCATAGTCTACGAGTATTAAGACTCTTCATCAACCATCAAATCAGATAGGAACCTCTAATGTGTGTGACCCCGCAGGTTCGAACCTAAGTCGGTAGCACAGGAACCAATTTCTATACTAATCGAAGTAACCATCTAGCAATGGTATCCGATGATCGGATAGGTCGAATAGTCACAATCGCAATACTCAGAACCTACATGAATATGGTTACTGTATAATTCATCCTTTTGACCTCTGTGTTTAGAACGACTCAGGGTTAAACTATCAACCCTGATCAGATCATCCGAATCGTGCTCAACTCAAACAGTCCTGTGACTCCTCACAAAGACTACCCTGGCCAAGATTTTGTTAAATTGAAACACGACTGTACACAGATCCTAAACTGAAGTGGTCAATCCCATCTTGACACACGTACCGATAAGTCAAGTACTTGACTACACCCAGCAGACTTCCGTCACTGAATTAGAAATTCAGGTAGTCCAGTACCTAAGTGCAGTGAGTTGCTTGCAAGTCACCATGGCGGTCTCAGGTCGGAGGGACATTTATACCCATATTCCATCGGAGCAATCTTGACAGCAGAAATAGCTCCGAAGTCGGTCACATTCCGTGCAGATGTATCCTTACATCTCACCTGTATGCCATACCAGTGTCTCCACACTCATTGGTTAAGAGGACAACCAACCTATATGGCACACAACGACCTATACTTGATAAACGTTGTCGTCCTTGGTAACAACATATCATTTGGTCGCGAACAGATTTAAAGACTAAACGATAAATCCTCCTTTGTCGAGTCTAAATAGTCCTAAGGACTTCACCACAACATAGGAGTTCATTAGAAGATGAAACATTTTATGATGAAAAATATCAAAATAATTTTTATTAATTCATAATTCATGTACATATACAAAAATGAGCACAACCGTCAACAGACTGACGATTGGCTTTGGAAAACTATTTCCAATAATCTCCCACTTGGCCTAAAGCCAATCGGCGCAGTATCTAATACCCATCTTCGACTTGTAGTCGTCGAACTCCTTCACCACAATGGCTTTAGTGAATGGGTCGGCCAGGTTCTCCTTTTCGTCGATCTTCAGAAGGTCGATATCACCTCGATCCACAATTTTCTGGATGAGATAGTAGCGGTGCAGAATATGCTTCGTCTGCTGGTGTGTCTTGGATTCCTTCGCCTGAGCAATGGCTCCAGAGCTGTCACAGTAGAGCAGAACTGGACCAACAAGGGAGGGTGCTACTCCGAGCTCGGTGATGAATTTTTTCAGCCACACCGCTTCTTTGGCAACATCTGATGCAGTGACATACTCCGCCTCGCAAACTGAATCAGCCACTGTGTGTTGCTTGAAACTCTTCCAGCAGATAGCTCCACTATTAAGGGTAAAAATAAATTCCGACACACTTTTGCTGTCATAGTGATCAGACTGGAAACTAGAGTCTGTAAACCCTATAAGTCTCAAGTCTGATTCACCATAAACAAGCCACTGGTCCTTAGTATTTCTTAAATACTTCAGAATGGTTTTAACAACCTTCCAATGATTCTCTCCTGGATCAGATTGGTATCTACTCACTACCCCTAGTGAGTATGCCATATCTGGTCGTGTACATGTCATAGTGTACATGATAGATCCCACTACCGAAGCATATGAAATCCTACCCATGCGCTCTCTCTCTTGAGGTGTTGTCGGACAACCCCTCTTCGAGAGAGAAATTCCATGGCCTATCAGTAGATAGCCTTTCTTGGAATTCTCCATGCTGAACCTCTTCAGCACAGTATCTATGTACGTAGACTGGGATAAATCAAGCAACATTTTAGATCTATCCCTATAGATCCTCATTCCTAGGATGTAGGAAGCTTCTCCCAAATCCTTCATGGAGAACTGTGACGACAGCTAAATCTTTATTCCCTGTAATGCAGGGACATCATTCCTGATTAAGAGAATATCATCCACATACAATACAAGAAATACCACTACTGGACCATTAGCCCACTTATAAATACAGAGCTCTTCTCCATTCTTAACGAAGCCATACGTCTTGATCGTCCTATCAAAACATATGTTCCAACTCCAGGATGCCTGCTTAAGTCCATAAATGGACCTCTGTAGTCTGCACACCTTAGACTCATCAGTGGATGTGAATCCTTCAGGTTGTATCATATACACCTCTTCATCCAGCTCTCCATTTAGAAAAGCTGTCTTCACATCCATCTGCCAAATTTCATAGTCCATATGGGCAGCTATCGCAAGCATAATCCGAATGGATTTGAGCATTGCCATAGGAGAAAACATCTCGTCATAATCTATACCATAATGTTGACGTATCCCTTGGCAACCAGACGGGCTTTAAAGGTTTCTACCTTTCCGTCTGCGTCCTTCTTCCTCTTGAAGACCCACTTACATCCTATGAATTTTACTCCTTCGGATGGGTCAACCAATGTCTGCACATCGTTGACCTTCATGGACTCCATTTCGGATTTCATGGCCTCTAGCCATTTCTCAGAGTCAGGTCTCTGCATTGCATCCATGTAGGTGATCGGATCTTCATCATTTTTATCAAGTTTGATAGGATCATCATCCCGGACCAAGAAACCATAGTATCTGTTCGGATGACGTGGTACTCTACCAGATCGTCTTAAGGGT
>NC_025996.2:67154052-67166324 GCF_000442705.2 Elaeis guineensis
AGATCAAAAGAATGAATTATGCGGTAACCATGAGTATGGGTTCTGAAATATTTTTTTACGATAATTCGATCTATCTGACGTCGAAAACCATTGCTAGATGGTATCTCGATTAGTGCAAAATTAGTTCCTGTGCTACCGGCTTAGTGTTTGAACCTATGGAGTCACCACATAAGTCAGACAAAGTAGAAAGAAATTGACCTATGTTTATATGTCCAATCTGGAAGTACTTAACTTAATTGAACATATAAGCTAACTTGATTGAGAATTGAGTTATGGGTCAAACGGGATTGAAGAGTTGACTATGTCTAGCTAGCACTACACATGAAGTTCAGGTTCAATCCCAGGGATAAACAATCTCTATTTATGATCCATGGAACATATAAAAGATTGGATTTAAGTACTAATTAATTTTAGATTAAATCTAAATTAATTAGACTTAAATAGGTCCAAAATTCAAGTTAGACTTAATACAAAAGTCCTAAAGAGTTTAGGATTGACAGTCTTTCGAAATTATTTCGAACCGACTTTGAATCGGATTCGAATCGGACTTATTTTGGATGAGATATAAGTATTCTTACTTGCACTAAAAATATCACTCATGAAGTACGATCAAAAATTAGTTTGGTGCTTATTTGGGGCGTTCAAGTGGGTGTGGGAGTGGGTGCAAAGTGGATGTCATAAGTGATGGCAATTATATCTCATATAGGAGTCCTTCTTTCATGAGTATTGGACAATTCAAATCAGATTTGAATAACAAATCCTCCTCTCATTGGATCATAAGAATCATCTATAAATAGAGAGATCTCTACCTATAGATGAAAGAAGAGAATAGAATAGCAAACAAATCAAATTGAAGAAGAGAAAAAGAGAGAGAGACAAACATGTGAAGAGAGAGGTCCTTCATCTTCTACATCTCTCCCTTTATTGCCACCTCCTTCCTTGGGAGTGGATCCTTCTTGGGCATCTCACCTACTGGTGTGAGGTGTCACACCATCATATCTCATCCCTCGATTATTGAGTTGCGAAGCCAATTGGATTGGAGTTCATCCTGCTTTTCTCGGCATCTGATGTGTATGCAAAGTAGAGAGTCTGCATATCCAGGCCTCTGTGAAAGTTTATATCAGATAATTTGAGATTTGATCCCTGGTTCCGCTGCGATTCAGGTAAGGATTTGATTCTTAAACAAGTAGAAATTAGAGAAAATTTTTAGATACAACCTGGCATTCTGGAGGAAAATTATTTCCTTCCCAACATCTTTTAGGCGTGAGGGACTGTTGGTTTGGATGCTCTAGGGATCTTAGGGGAGGTCCTTTAAATAGGCATGAGGATTGAATCCTATTCAATCTCATAGTACAAATCCTACTTTCATTAGGTTTTCTAATAACTTAAGTTATTTAACTTACATTATGAATCCTATTAGGGGCTAACTCTTGAAGCCCTTGCATCCAATAATTCACACCTTCTTTTGCACCCAAGGGACGCCCCATATCAGATTAATAAGCCCTCTAATCATAGGACACGCCCAATTTGATCAAATCAAAGTGGCGCTTCATAATAACTATCAAGAAAAATTAATTAGGAACTTGCACCCTAATTTAATTGATCCATAACCTTAGACACCCAACAATTGGAGTCTCATGAATCTAATTCATGTAGGTTATTAGTAAGTAATTAAGTTTAAATTATCTTATCAAATAAAAAATTCCAACAGAAAGAAGAATTGCGTCCAACCATATGCTACCAAGGTTACCATGAATTCAATCGGATTTTTCTAAACCCAATTAATACTTCATAAGCTCAATTACTAATTTCAGCCTAATTTCTTTGTTGTGTGACCCCATAGGTTCAATTCTATTTGGTAGTGAGATTTACAATAATCTCTATCAAAGTATCATTTAAACTCTTTTCAATAGGTTGAAATAATTCTACTATAACTCATAAAAGATTGTTGATCCAGAAAATCCTATGAGCTTTCACAATCCATCAGTGATCTAGCAGTATGTAGTGGCAATCCATAGAATTGAAATAACCTTAAAGTGTAGTTAACGTGTGATTCAGTCTCTCTATCGTGAGTCCGACTAGATGATAGGTATGGATAAATCGTCAAATATCATCGTCAGTCATATGATAGATTTGTTAGCTCAAGTCCAATTGTGACTTCTATGAAAACTCTTTTTCCATCAATCATACTACTGTAGTCACAGATTTTTGACTTAGCTTTTCAAATCCCACAGGACTATTTCTTTCTACCAAGATTGATAGATCCCATCTTGATGTGCATCCTATCCCTACAGTGGATCAACTGTCGCTAACATCCACTAAAGGGCTCATTGAAATCCATGTTTATGTATCAGTCAAACTGCAGCAGCCTCACTGTGGATAGTAATACAGTCTCAGGTCAAAAGATCATTCACACAACTACAGCATCAAGATGATCACTAACGATCGAGTGAAATCTAAGTGATCTCTCGTATGGTTATGTGCAATACTAGTTCTCTAACAACTATCCGTATTCGTCGTTCAATATCTTTACACTGTAGATCAGAGATTCATCTATCTCGAAGAAAGCGATCTATGCGTTAGTCTATTCAGATTGATTACCATTCTCATGATGATCCTATGATCGAAAATATTTAGGAATCAAATACATATTTCTAATTTCAACACCTTGAGAATATGTATCAAAACTAATTTTATAGATGATTCAAAGACACATCACACTTGAATAAAAAATAAATTTATTCTTTTATTAATCAAATCAATGTATTAAGTATAAAATTATGTCATAGCGATATTAAATGTGTCAGCCATATTAACTTTTAGGACATACATTTCATAAAACGTTGGTCATAGCGTGGCTATTAAGTTATGAGTGTTTTGATTTGCATCAGATTTATGATTATATTGTATATAAATATTTGAAAAGATTGGATTTGCATTGAATCAGTATAAAATATATTTTTATATTTATTCACAGCATTGTTCTTGAATATTATATAATATCTAAAATATCTAGTTGAGATATTTATTACTTACTGGACTGTCAAGCTCATTATCTCTTTCTTTTATTTTTTAGATTCAGATAATTAATTACAAGTATGGACAATAATATTGGGATAAAACTTTTAGAGACAAAATTTAACATTATCAACTTCATTGAACTTAGATCTATTATTTTATTTTTAGTGAAACTTTATTGGATGTAAGATATTTGATTTAGTTATTTAAATTAAAGTTAAATAATAATTATTTGAATTTTATTTTACTGTAATGCATTGACATCGTGATCAGATGTCTTGCATGCTTATGGAGAGAGTTCTTCATAAGTATGTGGCATTGCCATGACTCTTGACTCGCGATCTTGAATCGAGGACGTGACAATTCAAGAGTAAGCCAAATATTTCATATATATGAAAATCCGACAACACGAGTTATCATCACATTGGGGGGGAGTGCTTGGTTGGAGAGAGTGGGAGTTTGGAATCGGAATGAAAATAAGTGACTCTTATTTAACAGTTTGATTGGCAGGAGTTTTATTCCGATTTTGATTTCAAGATGGAATGAAAATGACCCAATCTACATAGAATTCAATCTCTACTCTCCTTTATTGATTCAAATTTTTATTCCAATTTTGATTTCGATTCCGAACTAAGTGCTTCAGAGGATTTGGCCATTCTGATTATGATTTCAAGCCATTCTGATTTTCATTCCGATTTCAATTTAATTGCCAATCAAGCACCCCTTGGATATGTTGTTGAGAAGCCATGCTAGGGCGATTTGATCATGGAGAAGCTATGATTCATAGGTCGGATTAGAGATTGACATATCTATTGTTCCATCATCTAAAGTTGTGACAATTGTTATAGTTGGAGTTAAAGTTGTGCTATATATAAGATCCCATAGTTGATTGGCTATTAAAAAAAAGTTGAATACGTGCCTTCTAATTAATAAAATTATCTCAATTAAGTTGGACAACAATTGTAGATAGTAGGTATGGAATTGGAGGATAATGCCATAGAGATAGCAAAAGTTAAAGACTTTAATATCATATGGAAAGAAGAATATACGTGAAAAAAAATATTACGAAAAATTTTTCCTACCTCAAATAAGGTAGTAATGTATATTTATAGTTGAAAGATAGAAAAAAATAACAAATATATTCCTAAGATCTCTTAAATATATACTATTAAAAATTTAAAATTCAAAATCAAATTCCTCCAATTGTAGATCCTTGATATGAGGCGAGATGATGATATTGCTGATAATTCTCATGCTGTTGAAGTTTGGATTATTTTGAAGAGAAATTATCCTTCTATACCACGTTTTAATTGTTTACAAGATCCTGATACCTGATCCAAACACATAGTTACTAAATTCTATATATAAGGTGCTAGTATGTTAAATTGCTTGGGCCATATGGAATTCAAGAAATGATTATTTATTTCAAGAAAAATCATGGAATGCTCTTATATTTTTTCTTCTGCTCATCAGCTTGTTGAAGAGTTTTACCATATATTGCTGGAATTAGTTGAAACTATAAATTCTAAGTACTGTCAGTTTTGTGAGCTCATCGTATTGATCACTAAGATTGGTTCAGGTAGTACCACCCCCCCCATGTGGTTAAGATTTATTTTGAATTATATATATCTGAATTAAATTCGGAATAGATTTTATCATTTCTCATATCCGCTGTAAATCCGTCATGGTTGAGTAAAACTTATCCAATGAGGATCGGACCGGTAAGATACCGGAATGAGCATAGTAAATTACCATCCTTATTTGTGCATGGTTTTTCTTTTTTTTAATTTTTTATTACTATTTTCATGTCCAGTCTTTTGCCTTTTCCTGGAAAAACGCACAGCAACACGTGTCAGACATCCATGTGGTTAACATCGTCTTCAAACTAGCCGGAGCTCAACGCCTGATCTTCTCCCATATTTAGACCGGATATCCAACCCTCCCTTCAGAGACGCTGACAGCCTGACAACTTCTCCATCCAGGCCCAGAAACCCCACCGTCCCAGGGCACGTGTCGGTGATGAACATGTTCGGCGCCTGACCCTGTCACCTACAAATAAACGTCTGATCCCATCAGACGGTTAGACTTCTCCCCAACAGTCCAAGAGAAACAGACAAAAAGAACGGCGGGAGGGATGGCCATCGCAACCCCGCCGAGGTCATCGATCTCCCGATTGGATTCCCACACCGTTCCTCCACTGATACCGAGAACTCTTATTGTGGCGACCAGCTAGCGATCGATCGACCGAGCGAGAAGCCATGGCGGTCTTCGTGAAGCTCGAAGACTCCCCAATGTTCAGGAAGCAGGTGCATCTCTCTCTCTCTGAAAGATCCTGAGTTGAGATCTCATCAGGGTTTGTTTTCTGGATGTCTTTGACCGATCTGGCCCGTAAAGATCGGAGCTTTCGATGTGGGAGCGCTTGTTTTCTATGTCGATGGAAACAAGAAATTATTGGTAATTTGTCATAATTCGGAGGGAACTTAATAAATTTTAAGGAGGTTTTGGTTTGGATTGTCATTTCCTTTTCATGAAACAACCGGGTATTTCTTTTTCTCCAACTGTGATATCTTTGATTTGAATCTCCGTGCCATTTCTGGCCTGTTATTACCTCCTTTTCTTCCCCTCGGCTCGAGTTATAATGCTCTTTTGTTTGCTACCGCATGACCTCTTGATAAACCTGCGTTCTCATTTCGCAGGTTTATTTTTTTAATGGAATTGTTTAATCTTGCACAGACACTTTAATTTTAGGGTCATTCATAGACAGCTGAAAATTGTCCACATAAAAATATTAAGTTTCTTCCTGAAGATGAACTCATCGTGTTCGGTCTTGAGGTTAGTTGGCACGTCTTTTTTAAGGATGCAGTTGGTTGGCACCTCACTCCTAAGGGCTTGCCCGTAGAAGGTACAGTTAGATATTACATGACGATGTGTTTGGAAAGCCTGTAGCAGCTCTGGTTTATGAGAACAGCAGTCCTGCTGCCTGAAGGGAAACGCTTTTTGTGTTGCAGGATCATTCATAGATTTTGGAACTTGAAGAATAATTAATATGAACCGGAATGTCATAAGAATATGACAAACTGAATTATCAGTTGAAATATTAGAGCAGTCAAACTCGATCCTGTAATTCATTGTGATGTGTTATTGCTTATTTGAGGTTTTTTCTTTGAGCTGAACTTGATTATTCAAATTTTGTTTTTTATGTTTTTTTCCTCCAACATACTCTTTCAAAGGCCCTTTGAGTTTTGCCTTGTGTATTCTCTTCAGTTTTAAGGTGTTATCTTGTTTATATTTGGTAACTTCAAGCATATATTTCTCAGGTGAAAACTCTACTTTGTTGTTCAATAAGAATTGCTAACATTTCTGGTTGGTGAACATTGATTATTCCTCCACCATCATCTTCTTTCTTTTTTGCCAGCTTTTCAGAACCAGGAATATAATCTCAGCTGCAACTTATTTTTTCTATTTTCTTTTTAATTTTATAGTAGGATACATAAGGTTCCCTTATTTTCTTTAAGCAAACTGAACATTCTCTTTTCATTCTGTTCCTTTGAAGATTTATTCTTTGGAACAATCAGCTGATGAATTGAAAGATCGCTGCCAAAAGCTTCACAAAGGATGTAAGAGATTTGTGTGAGTATGCTCTATTCTTCTGAATATTTAAGAAGCTAAACTGCGTATTTTGTGGCATATACTTATTTCTTTATGTATAGATGGCTGATTTACCTATTGATTTTTAGAATTTGTCATCTTAATTGGACTTTATTCTATATTGATAGCTGGACATGTATTTCATGGGTATGCATCTGTGCATTTGTGCCAAAGTTACTGTTTGCTAAATGAACTCGTGAATGTGTTAGCAAGTTGAAAAATTCTTTTCTGCATGTAAAATGCATGCTTCTCTCCACTCTTGGGTTGTTAGTCATTTGCCCATTAGTTTCAGTCTGGGAGATCACCTGCATACTCCTGCTGGTACTCATGTAGGAAAAATGACTATCCACATGTTCTGATTTTAAAGGCATTGTGATTATGGATGTCGACCTATTTGTCCTTCTGTAGGCTTCGGCATTATATCATACCTTTGTTGGGTTTGGGTGTGGGTGTATGCTGATGCTGATGAAGGTTTATTTTTTGAATCCAGGTTGACAATCTGTTTTATGAATATGTTTGTTACATGGCACTGCATTTGCAAGTCTTTTGATGACTTAGTTTCTTATATTTCAGGACATCACTCGGTGAAGCATATGATGGAGACCTTGCCTTTGCAGATTCCTTGGAAGCATTTGGGGCTGGACAAGATGACCCTACTAGTGTAGCCATAGGAGGTTGTATCAGCTGCATTCATTTGTTTTTATTACTCTACATTGATGTTGACCTAGTTTTTTATTTTCCTTTCATAGTTATCAATTTGGAAAGGACTTACCTGAATATGTTTGACCTTCTATTTTCATTTGGATATCTTACATTTTTGACATTCTTGCTTGTGATACCAATGTTCAAAAACACATATGTACAGAGACAGTGACTAGGGTGGTGTATGGAACCTAATTTGCAGTTATAAGCATATCATAGGTGATTTCCTAGGTCGATTACCTTTTTTTGAATAAAATATTCTAAAAATTGAAAGCTATGATGAATCCTAAAATCTTAGAAATGAATGAGATAACATCAAGAATGAGTTACAAGTAATATTATGATTGTGGTAACATAAAGCATTAAAGCAATATATCAGCTAAGAAGCAGGAATACTTCATATTGTATGCAGTGTCTATATTGGATATGTATTAGATACTGATACGTGTTAGATGCTTCTGGGATATCTTTTTGATATTTATGTCGAATATCCTATTTTTCAAAATTTTAAGACAACCATCCTGGATTCTTCCTGATTACACTTGAGATACTTCACTGATACCTGTAGGAATGAAATGAGGGTGGGAAGGTGGTTTTTCTTTCCTTCCTTTTTCTTTATGGAGATTAACCTTTTAACAGTGAATGGTTAATTTTGGAGTTTGTGATGTTGTTATTATAGTTGAGTATGGAGTGGGCTTTGTGATTTTGAATGATGACCAAAAGATAGGTTTGTGGAAGTTGATGCTGTTGTATAAAGTGTGCACTATATTTTTTTTTATGGCCCACTATCCTTTATGGATGCAATTTTTTTTTAAAATTCATTGTTGTATCCTAGCTGTATTTGTCCTACCTTTTCAAGATTCACTGTATTTGCATGTCCATATTGTGGAGTGTCCTTATTCCTTATTTTTTCCCATTCTTCATAACAAATCAGCCATTGGATAACTTGAACCTCTTTGCCAATGAAGATGTCTCAAATTTTGGAACACATATACTGGAAACTATATGTTAGCTAAGTCACATAGATTATGCATTTTTCTTTTTTAAATTCATTGTTGTATCCTAGTTGTATTTGTCCTACCTTTTCAGGATTCACCGTATTTGCATATCCATATTGTGGAGTGTCCTTATTCCTTAACCTGAACCTCATTGCTAATGAAGATGTCTCAAATTTTGGAATGCATGTACTTGGTAACTATGTGCTTAGCTAAGTCACTTAGATTAGGTTCTCTGCTCTGGTTTATGCTAGCAAATTACACAATCAAGGTCTCGCAATATTTGAAACTTATGTACATGAAAACTATATTTTTAGCTAACTTGGATTAGAGTCTTCACTTTTGTTGATGCCAGCTATATCATATATAATTATGTACAAGTCTATATAATTATAAATAATATTAAAAGTTCTTTTTCTTTTTTTGTTTCTGTTTGTTTTAAGTTATGGGAAGATTTTGTTGTTGTTTTTTCTCTCCTCATTTATACTTATTGAGTTTGGATTAACTAACATAGTTAGAATTCGCTTCTTAGTCTATGCAATGTAATGGCAGGTATCTACTCATGATATAGAAATGTTTGGTTCATCTTTTGGAGCTTACAATGATATATTCTCATTTTCCTGAAGCTGATATGATTGTGTTGTAACAGGGCCAGTAATGTCCAAGTTTACTACTGCTTTTAGAGAACTTGGTACTTATAAAGAACTTCTTCGCTCTCAAGTAATTTCCTTTATTAAATTCTTTTCTTTCTTAGTCTGTCTGATTACTTGTTAATACTTACATTTATTAGGCATATATGGTCATGCAATAGTTATAATAGCTGCTGGAGGTTATCTTTACGTGAATTCCAAATATGTCAACATCATTACTTATCTTTGTGCATTTTTGTATGTGTGAATATGTGTATATAATTTCCCTGACATTATAATAGAATTTCATATTAATTTCTCCTTAATTTACTCATAAGAATTGTAATTAAGGAAGAGCTAGTCATTTCTCTGTGTAATATTTGGAACTGCCAAGTGAAAAGGTCAAATGAAGAAAGAAAATTTAGCAATTCTTTATCATCTCTGTAATTAAGCATTTAAGTTGTCATCGAATTTGTTCCAGGATATGTCGAAAAAATTGGAACCGCTCTAGACCTTCTGGCTTTAATCTAGTTTTTTCTAAGAGATCTCCTAACTGACCTAGATATTATAACATTTTCATATTTTATCTCCAGGTATATATTGTCTACTAGAAATGAATACTGAATAGCTTTTCAGCTTAGTGCATCAACATATTGCAAGGGAAACTAAATTAGTAGCATGTTGTTTGTTGGTCACCTACTTTTATGTAATTAATCTGCAGATCTGATGTCTCAGAGAGGGTGACTGGTTAGAAGGCAAGTGTATGTTTGTCTTATTTGGGTTAAAATGAATTATCCAACATGAGAAATGCCGACACTTATCCTGCAGATGTTCTTCCTGATTTGATGATTCTGTTGCCCATATCGTTTGGCTTTTTGGTAGTCTTATTTGTAATTATGATTGCTTCAGAACAATTTTGCTTCATTCTTGAAACAGGTGGAGCATATGCTGAGTGACCGTCTAATGCAATTCATGAGTGTGGATCTGCAAAATGTGAAGGTAAAACTTTATGGGTTATGATCAAATTCCAATGGACTAAAGACAATTGATAGTCTGTCTTTAATTTGAACAGCTTTAGCACAGGCAGTTGGTTAATCTTTCCTTGTTAGTAAGCAAGCACCTCAATCTCTTGTTTAAATTTTCCTATGAGTGTTCAGTGATAACAATTAAATTAATGCATTATCTCTGTTGCTCAGGATGATATCATTTCGCTCTTTAGTTCGTCCAAAGTGGATCCAACTGATTAGCCAGTTGAGACACACTAACTTTGAATTTACGGCCTGCAATAGCCTATGAGGTGGATTGTTGACTGGGAGGTCTAGGTCAATGTTACTAGAAACAGAGTGGCTGTTTGAAAGAATTAGCAAATTTGTGCCAGAAAAAGGACTAAGAAAATTGGTTTTTTTGCAAAACAAAGAATAAATGGTACTTAATTTTTTATTTAAATAATTTAAATAAACCCTGAGTGCTCTAAACAGTATAAACCCTAAGATTTGTGATTAGTTACTATCTACCCAATGCAAGGATCCTGCATAGAAAAACAAGTAAATGATGCCATTAGATGCTTTTAGAAACAAAATGATAAACAATGATTGTATCCACAAAACTGATTGGCATGTGAAACATTTAGAAGAGTTAGTTGGTCAAACAAGTCATCTGATGGGGCCATGAGCAGGACAGATGATGTAAAACACATGAGAAAAACAGTATCCAAGCACATTATTGGTACATGAGACCTTAAAAGTTTGTTGGATCTATTGGAATATTTTGGCAAGTCAGGTCAAAAGAAGTGAAGAGAGCTCTTATGCTGCTTGGATATGGCAAAAAAATTCAGAGGGCTCTAGGCCACTGGATGGTTTCTTTTTCTGATAGTAGGTGACCAGCTGTTCCAGGACGTGGAGAAAGCCACAAGCTAGAAGGGAAGATGAATGAACATAATCTTAAAATCATGAATAGTAAGAAGCAAGGTATGTCATACCATACCGAACTAGGCTTATAGAGCGTACCATACCAAATTGAGTAGTATGGAACATACCATGCTATGCTGGTTCGGTACTAGCACATAGTACAGGGGGCATATTGACACTTGGTTTGCTGAATCGGCTCTTATACTGAGTGTACCAACATAGTAATTAGGTGGCACCGATATGGGGCCCAGTACCGAGATGGTGTACCTTGGTAAGAAGCATGGATGTTTGACTATGAAGGCAGAATTCCTTCGCGACAAGCTCAAAGCGTTGCCACGATTAAGTATTACATGTTACGGAGTAACTAGCATGTTATGCCTCAAAGGTAGTGGAAAGGAAGAAGTAAATTTGGTATCCAATATACTAGAAAGTGGATAACAGACTGTGATGGGAGTTTTATAGGTGGATAGCGAGTAGCAGGTGCCATGTACTCAAAAATAAACTTTAGATCAACTTCACATGCAAAAAATTGAAAAGAAGCAACATCAAGGGAAAAAATATAAAACATCATCCACCTAATATGATATGATCATGTCAATATTCATATAATGTAAAGGACCAAAATCTAGTATGAACCATCATTTATCAAACATAATAACATCACTCATAGATAAAATGTCCCAGTCACATAACATCAACCATAAATAAGGATGCCCATAATAACATCATATCAATTGTCAACTATAGAAGAAAGATGTCTACATCATGTAACATAAATCACTTCTCTTTCTCTTCTCTCCATGCTCCATTTGGCTAGGACAAGAAACAACTAGACCGATTCATGTTTTGAAAAACTTGTTGGACTAGTTCGTTGCTAGACTGGTCCAATTGGGAATAGGTTGAATTACCATGGAATAAATCATTCTTAACCAGTAAGTTAGCAGTCACTAAAGCAGGCTTCTGCCTGATATATTGGCTGCTTCATGCCCAAGTTCCATATAATATTTCTATGATACTTAGCATTGCATTTCCAGCCGAAACTGCTATGGCAGCCAATTTTAGAACATTGTTGGTAACAAATCATTGCAAAGTTAATGTTATTCTTGGCATAAGAAAGAATCCTTTGAATTCTTTGCTTGCCCTCTGTAATAGCTTCAAATGGTGTAGAACAAGCAAATCAACCTGGCAATGCACAGGAGAATAAAAATAAAAACAAAATAAAATCAAAGGAAACATTGGAGCCTTTAAAATTAAGTTGTTAAATCGGACATTCCATTTGATTAATTAAGTGAAAATATAAAAACATGATGTGAACCATACATAGTTTACTCTATGTCATAATGTACATATTAGTATACATAATGGCAAGGTTT
>NC_025996.2:67166424-67283407 GCF_000442705.2 Elaeis guineensis
CTCATCCCTCGATTGATTGAGTTGCGAAGCCAATTGAATTAGAGTTCATCCTGCTTTTCTACCGGCATCTGATGTATATGCAAAGTAGAGAGTCTGTATATCCAGGTCCTCTGTGAAAGTTTATATCAGATAATTTGAGATTTGATCTCTGGTTCTGCTGCGATTCAGGTAAGGATTTTATCCTTAAACAAGTAGAATATTAGAAAAAATTTTTAGATACAACCTGGGCATTCTGGAGGAAAATTATTTCCTTCCCAACATCTTTTAGGCGTGAGGAACTGTTGTTTGGATGCTCTAGGGATCTTAGGAGAGGTCCCTTTAAATAGGCATGAGGATTGAATCCTATTCAATCTCATAGTACAAATCCTACTTTCATTAGGTTTTCTAATAACTTAAGTTATTTAACTTACATTATGAATCCTATTAGGTGCTAACTCTTGAAGCCCTTGCATCCAATAATTCACACCTTCTTTTGCACCCAAGGGACGCCCCATATCAAATTAATAAGCCCTCTAATCATAGGACACATCCAACTTGATCAAATCAAAGTGGCGCTTCACAATAACTATCAAAAAAAATTAATTAGGAACTTGCACCCTAATTTAATTGATCCATAACCTTAGACACCCAACAATTGAAGTCTCATGAATCTAATTCATGTAGGTTATTAGCAAGTAATTAAGTTTAAATTATCTTATCAAATAAAAAATTTCAACAGAAAGAAGAATTGCGTCCAACCATATGCTACCAAGGTTATCATGAATCAATCGGATTTTTCTAAACCCAATTAATACTTCATAAGTCAATTACTAATTTCAGCCTAATTCTTTTGTTGTGTGACCCCATAGGTTCAATTCTTTTTGGTAGTGAGATTTACAATAATCTCTATCAAAGTAACATTGAAACTCTTTTCAATAGGTTGAAATAATTCTACTATAACTCATCAAAGATTGTTGATCCAGAACAATCCTAGTGAGCTTTCACAATCCACCAGTGATCTAGCAGTATGTAGTGCAATCCAGTAGAATTGAAATAAACCTTAAAGTGTAGTTAACATGTGATTCAGTCTCTCTATCATGAGTCTCGACTAGATGGTAGGTCATGGATAAATCATCAAATATCATCGTCAGTCATATGATAGATTTGTTAGCTCAAGTCCAATTGTGACTTCTATGAAAACTCTTTTCCATCAATCATACTATTATGGTCACAGATTTTTGGACTTAGCTTTTCAAATCCTACAGGACTATTTCTTTCTACTAAGATTGATAGATCCCATCTTGATGTGCATCCTATCCCTATAGTGGATCAACTATCGCTAACATCCACTACAAGAGCTCATTGAAATTCATGTTTATGTATCAGTCAAACTACAGCAGCCTTACTGCGGATAGTAATACAGTCTCAGGTCAAAAGATCATTCACATAACTGCAGCATCAAGATGATCACTAACGATCGAGTGAAAATCTAAGTGATCTCTCGTATGGTTATGCGCAATACTAGTTGTTCTCTAACAACTATCCGTATTCATCGTCCAATATCTTTACACTGTAGATCAGAGATTCATCTATCCCGAAGAAAGCGATCTATGCATTAGTCTATTCGGATTGATTACCATTCTCATGATGATCCTATGATCAGAAATATTTAGGAATCAAATACATATTTCTAATTCTCAACACCTTGAGAATATGTATCAAAACTAATTTTATAGATGATTCAAAGATACATCACACTTGAATGAAAAATAAATTTATTCTTTTATTGATCAAATCAATGTATTAAGTATAAAATTATGTCATAGAGATATTACAATGTGTCAGCCATATTAACTTTTAGGACATATATTTAATAAAATGTTGGTCATAGCCATGGCTATTAAGTTATGAGTGTTTTGATTTGCATCAGATTTATGATTATATTGTATATAAATATTTGAAAAGATTGGATTTGCATTGAATCAGTATAAAATATATTTTTATATTTATTCACAGTATTATTCTTGAATATTATATAATATCTGAAATATCTAGTTGAGATATTTATTACTTACTGGATTGTCAAGCTCATTATCTCTCTCTTTTATTTTTTAGATTCAGATAATTAATTACAAGTATGGACAATAATATTGGGATAAAACTTTTAGAGACGAAATTTAACATTATCAACTTCATTGAACTTAGATCTATTATTTTATTTTTAGTGAAACTTTATTGGATGTAAGACATTTGATTTAGTTATTTGAATTAAAGTTAAATAATAATTATTTGAATTTTATTTTGCTGTAATGCATTGATATCGTGATCAGATATCTTGCATACTTATGGAAAGAGTTCTTCATAAGTATGTGGCGTTGCCATGACTCTTGACTCGCGATCTTGAATGGAGGACGTGACAATTCGAGAGTAAGCCAAATATTTCGTATATATGAAAATCCGACAACACGAGTCATCATCACATTAGGGGGGAGTGCTTGGTTGGAGGGAGTGGGAGTTTGGAATCGGAATGAAAATGAGTGACTCCTATTTCAACGGTTTGATTGGCAGGAGTTTCATTCTGATTTCGATTTCAAGATGGAATGAAAATGACCCACTCTACATAGAATTCAATCTCTACTCTCCTTTATTGATTCAAATTTTTATTCCAATTTTGATTTTGATTCCGAACTAAGTGCTTTAGAGGATTTGGCCATTCCGATTATGATTTCAAGCCATTCTGATTTTCATTCCAATTCCGATTTCAATTGCCAACTAAGCACCCCTTGGATATATTGTTGAGAAGCCATGCTAGGGCGATTTGATCATGGAGAAGCTATGATTCATAGGTCGGATTAGAGATTGACTTATCTATTGTTCTATCATCTAAAGTTGTGACAATTGTTAGAGTTGGAGTTAAAGTTGTGCTATATACAAGATCCCATAGTTGATTGGCTATTAAAAAAAAGTTGAATACGTGCCTTCTAATTGGTATGGAATTGGAGGATAATGCCATAGAGATAGCAAAAGTTAAAGGCTTTAATATCATATGGAAAGAAGAATATATGCGAAAAAAAATATTACGAAAAATTTTTCCTACCTCAAATAAGGTAGTAATGTATATTTATAGTTGAAAGATAGAAAAAAATAACAAATATATTCCTAAGATCTCTTAAATATATATTATTCAAAATTCAAAATTCAAAATCAAATTCCTCCCATCATAGATCCTTGATACGAGGCGAGATGATGATATTGCTGATAGTTCTCATGCTGTTGAAGTTTGGATAATTTTGAAGAGAAATTATCCTTCTATACCACATTTTAATTGTTTACAAGATCCTGTTGATACCTGATCCAAACACATAGTTACTAAATTCTATATATAAGGTGCTAGTATGTTAAATTGCTTGGGCCATATGGAATTCAAGAAATGATTATTTATTTCAAGAAAAATCATGGAATGCTCTTATATTTTTTCTTCTGCTCATCAGCTTGTTGAAGAGTTTTACCATATATTGCTGGAATTAGTTGAAACTATAAATTCTAAGCACTGTCAGTTTTGTGAGCTCATCTTATTGATCACTAAGATTGGTTCAGGTAGTATGCCCCCCCATGTGGTTAAGATTTATTTTGATGCTTCATGGTATGAATTAGAGGAATTATGAAGAATTATATATATCTGAATTAAATTCGGGATAGATTTTATCATTTCTCATATCCGTTCTAAATTCGTCATGGTCGAGTAAAACTTATCCAATGAGGATCGGACCGGTAAGATACCGGATTGAGCATAATAAATTACCATCCTTATTTGTGCATGGTTTTTCTTTTTTTTTTAATTTTTTATTACTATTTTCATGTTCAGTCTTTTGCCTTTTCCTGGAAAAACACACAGCAACACGTGTCAGACATCCATGTGGTTAACATCGTCTTCAAACTAGCCGGAGCTCAACGCCTGATCTTCTCCCATATTTAAACCGGATATCCAACCCTCCCTTCAGAGACGCTGACAGCCTGACAACTTCTCCATCCAGGCCCAGAAACCCCACCGTCCCAGGGCACGTGTCGGTGATTAACATGTTCGGCGCCTGACCCTGCCACCTACAAATAAACGTCTGATCCCATCAGACGGTTAGACTTCTCCCCAACAGTCCAAGAGAAACAGACAAAAAGAACGGCGGGAGGGATGGCCATCGCAACCCCGCCGAGGTCGTCGATCTCCCGATTGGATTCCCACACCGTTCCTCCACTGATACCGAGAACTCTTATTGTAGCGACCAGCTAGCGATCGATCGACCGAGCGAGAAGCCATGGCGGTCTTCGTGAAGCTCGAAGACTCCCCAATGTTCAGGAAGCAGGTGCATCTCTCTCTCTCTGAAAGATCCTGAGTTGAGATCTCATCAGGGTTTGTTTTCTGGATGTCTTTGACCGATCTGGCCCGTAAAGATCGGAGCTTTCGATGTGGGAGCGCTTGTTTTCTATGTCGATGGAAACAAGAAATTATTGGTAATTTGTCATAATTCGGAGGGAACTTAATAAATTTTAAGGAGGTTTTGGTTTGGATTGTCATTTCCTTTTCATGAAACAACCGGGTATTTCTTTTTCTCCAACTGTGATATCTTTGATTTGAATCTCCGTGCCATTTCTGGCCTGTTATTACCTCCTTTTCTTCCCCTCGGCTCGAGTTATAATGCTCTTTTGTTTGCTACCGCATGACCTCTTGATAAACCTGCGTTCTCATTTCGCAGGTTTATTTTTTTAATGGAATTGTTTAATCTTGCACAGACACTTTAATTTTAGGGTCATTCATAGACAGCTGAAAATTGTCCACATAAAAATATTAAGTTTCTTCCTGAAGATGAACTCATCGTGTTCGGTCTTGAGGTTAGTTGGCACGTCTTTTTTAAGGATGCAGTTGGTTGGCACCTCACTCCTAAGGGCTTGCCCGTAGAAGGTACAGTTAGATATTACATGACGATGTGTTTGGAAAGCCTGTAGCAGCTCTGGTTTATGAGAACAGCAGTCCTGCTGCCTGAAGGGAAACGCTTTTTGTGTTGCAGGATCATTCATAGATTTTGGAACTTGAAGAATAATTAATATGAACCGGAATGTCATAAGAATATGACAAACTGAATTATCAGTTGAAATATTAGAGCAGTCAAACTCGATCCTGTAATTCATTGTGATGTGTTATTGCTTATTTGAGGTTTTTTCTTTGAGCTGAACTTGATTATTCAAATTTTGTTTTTTATGTTTTTTTCCTCCAACATACTCTTTCAAAGGCCCTTTGAGTTTTGCCTTGTGTATTTTCTTCAGTTTTAAGGTGTTATCTTGTTTATATTTGGTAACTTCAAGCATATATTTCTCAGGTGAAAACTCTACTTTGTTGTTCAATAAGAATTGCTAACATTTCTGGTTGGTGAACATTGATTATTCCTCCACCATCATCTTCTTTCTTTTTTGCCAGCTTTTCAGAACCAGGAATATAATCTCAGCTGCAACTTATTTTTTCTATTTTCTTTTTAATTTTATAGTAGGATACATAAGGTTCCCTTATTTTCTTTAAGCAAACTGAACATTCTCTTTTCATTCTGTTCCTTTGAAGATTTATTCTTTGGAACAATCAGCTGATGAATTGAAAGATCGCTGCCAAAAGCTTCACAAAGGATGTAAGAGATTTGTGTGAGTATGCTCTATTCTTCTGAATATTTAAGAAGCTAAACTGCGTATTTTGTGGCATATACTTATTTCTTTATGTATAGATGGCTGATTTACCTATTGATTTTTAGAATTTGTCATCTTAATTGGACTTTATTCTATATTGATAGCTGGACATGTATTTCATGGGTATGCATCTGTGCATTTGTGCCAAAGTTACTGTTTGCTAAATGAACTCGTGAATGTGTTAGCAAGTTGAAAAATTCTTTTCTGCATGTAAAATGCATGCTTCTCTCCACTCTTGGGTTGTTAGTCTTTTGCCCATTAGTTTCAGTCTGGGAGATCACCTGCATACTCCTGCTGGTACTCATGTAGGAAAAATGACTATCCACATGTTCTGATTTTAAAGGCATTGTGATTATGGGTGTCGACCTATTTGTCCTTCTGTAGGCTTCGGCATTATATCATACCTTTGTTGGGTTTGGGTGTGGGTGTATGCTGATGCTGATGAAGGTTTATTTTTTGAATCCAGGTTGACAATCTGTTTTATGAATATGTTTGTTACATGGCACTGCATTTGCAAGTCTTTTTGATGACTTAGTTTCTTATATTTCAGGACATCACTCGGTGAAGCATATGATGGAGACCTTGCCTTTGCAGATTCCTTGGAAGCATTTGGGGCTGGACAAGATGACCCTACTAGTGTAGCCATAGGAGGTTGTATCAGCTGCATTCATTTGTTTTTATTACTCTACATTGATGTTGACCTAGTTTTTTATTTTGCTTTCATAGTTATCAATTTGGAAAGGACTTACCTGAATATGTTTGACTTTCTATTTTCATTTGGATATCTTACATTTTTGACATTCTTGCTTGTGCTACCAATGTTCAAAAACACATATGTACAGAGACAGTGACTAGGGTGGTGTATGGAACCTAATTTGCAGTTATAAGCATATCATAGGTGATTTCCTAGGTCGATTACCTTTTTTTGAATAAAATATTCTAAAAATTGAAAGCTATGATGAATCCTAAAATCTTAGAAATGAATGAGATAACATCAAGAATGAGTTACAAGTAATATTATGATTGTGGTAACATAAAGCATTAAAGCAATATATCAGCTAAGAAGCAGGAATACTTCATATTGTATGCAGTGTCTATATTGGATATGTATTAGATACTGATACGTGTTAGATGCTTCTGGGATATCTTTTTGATATTTATGTCGAATATCCTATTTTTCAAAATTTTAAGACAACCATCCTGGATTCTTCCTGATTACACTTGAGATACTTCACTGATACCTGTAGGAATGAAATGAGGGTGGGAAGGTGGTTTTTCTTTCCTTCCTTTTTCTTTATGGAGATTAACCTTTTAACAGTGAATGGTTAATTTTGGAGTTTGTGATGTTGTTATTATAGTTGAGTATGGAGTGGGCTTTGTGATTTTGAATGATGACCAAAAGATAGGTTTGTGGAAGTTGATGCTGTTGTATAAAGTGTGCACTATATTTTTTTTTATGGCCCACTATCCTTTATGGATGCAATTTTTTTTTTTAAATTCATTGTTGTATCCTAGCTGTATTTGTCCTACCTTTTCAAGATTCACTGTATTTGCATGTCCATATTGTGGAGTGTCCTTATTCCTTATTTTTTCCCATTCTTCATAACAAATCAGCCATTGGATAACTTGAACCTCTTTGCCAATGAAGATGTCTCAAATTTTGGAACACATATACTGGAAACTATATGTTAGCTAAGTCACATAGATTATGCATTTTTCTTTTTTAAATTCATTGTTGTATCCTAGCTGTATTTGTCCTACCTTTTCAGGATTCACCATATTTGCATATCCATATTGTGGAGTGTCCTTATTCCTTAACCTGAACCTCATTGCTAATGAAGATGTCTCAAATTTTGGAATGCATGTACTTGGTAACTATGTGCTTAGCTAAGTCACTTAGATTAGGTTCTCTGCTCTGGTTTATGCTAGCAAATTACACAATCAAGGTCTCGCAATATTTGAAACTTATGTACATGAAAACTATATTTTTAGCTAACTTGGATTAGAGTCTTCACTTTTGTTGATGCCAGCTATATTATATATAATTATGTACAAGTCTATATAATTATAAATAATATTAAAAGTTCTTTTTTTTTTTTTGTTTCTGTTTGTTTTAAGTTATGGGAAGATTTTGTTGTTGTTTTTTCTCTCCTCATTTATACTTATTGAGTTTGGATTAACTAACATAGTTAGAATTCGCTTCTTAGTCTATGCAATGTAATGGCAGGTATCTACTCATGATATAGAAATGTTTGGTTCATCTTTTGGAGCTTACAATGATATATTCTCATTTTCCTGAAGCTGATATGATTGTGTTGTAACAGGGCCAGTAATGTCCAAGTTTACTACTGCTTTTAGAGAACTTGGTACTTATAAAGAACTTCTTCGCTCTCAAGTAATTTTCTTTATTAAATTCTTTTCTTTCTTAGTCTGTCTGATTACTTGTTAATACTTACATTCATTAGGCATATATGGTCATGCAATAGTTATAATAGCTGCTGGAGGTTATCTTTACGTGAATTCCAAATATGTCAACATCATTACTTATCTTTGTGCATTTTTGTATGTGTGAATATGTGTATATAATTTCCCTGACATTATAATAGAATTTCATATTAATTTCTCCTTAATTTACTCATAAGAATTGTAATTAAGGAAGAGCTAGTCATTTCTCTGTGTAATATTTGGAACTGCCAAGTGAAAAGGTCAAATGAAGAAAGAAAATTCAGCAATTCTTTATCATCTCTGTAATTAAGCATTTAAGTTGTCATCGAATTTGTTCCAGGATATGTCGAAAAAATTGGAACCGCTCTAGACCTTCTGGCTTTAATCTAGTTTTTTCTAAGAGATCTCCTAACTGACCTAGATATTATAACATTTTCATATTTTATCTCCAGGTATATATTGTCTACTAGAAATGAATACTGAATAGCTTTTCAGCTTAGTGCATCAACATATTGCAAGGGAAACTAAATTAGTAGCATGTTGTTTGTTGGTCACCTACTTTTATGTAATTAATCTGCAGATCTGATGTCTCAGAGAGGGTGACTGGTTAGAAGGCAAGTGTATGTTTGTCTTATTTGGGTTAAAATGAATTATCCAACATGAGAAATGCCGACACTTATCCTGCAGATGTTCTTCCTGATTTGATGATTCTGTTGCCCATATCGTTTGGCTTTTTGGTAGTCTTATTTGTAATTATGATTGCTTCAGAACAATTTTGCTTCATTCTTGAAACAGGTGGAGCATATGCTGAGTGACCGTCTAATGCAATTCATGAGTGTGGATCTGCAAAATGTGAAGGTAAAACTTTATGGGTTATGATCAAATTCCAATGGACTAAAGACAATTGATAGTCTGTCTTTAATTTGAACAGCTTTAGCACAGGCAGTTGGTTAATCTTTCCTTGTTAGTAAGCAAGCACCTCAATCTCTTGTTTAAATTTTCCTATGAGTGTTCAGTGATAACAATTAAATTAATGCATTATCTCTGTTGCTCAGGATGATATCATTTCGCTCTTTAGTTCGTCCAAAGTGGATCCAACTGATTAGCCAGTTGAGACACACTAACTTTGAATTTACGGCCTGCAATAGCCTATGAGGTGGATTGTTGACTGGGAGGTCTAGGTCAATGTTACTAGAAACAGAGTGGCTGTTTGAAAGAATTAGCAAATTTGTGCCAGAAAAAGGACTAAGAAAATTGGTTTTTTTGCAAAACAAAGAATAAATGGTACTTAATTTTTTATTTAAATAATTTAAACTTGGTAAGTTGCCCTCCACCTTAGCCTAGATAAAGTGGAAAAAGAGACATAAGCCAAAGCAGTTTACGAGGATGACATAAGGACTAAAAACAGTATTGCATAAAAGGGCACATTGTCACAGTGAAGCTAATGTTGAAGAAGTAAAACAAGCGAGAGGGAACCTGAGTGCTCTAAACAGTATAAACCCTAAGATTTGTGATTAGTTACTATCTACCCAATGCAAGGATCCTGCATAGAAAAACAAGTAAATGATGCCATTAGATGCTTTTAGAAACAAAATGATAAACAATGATTGTATCCACAAAACTGATTGGCATGTGAAACATTTAGAAGAGTTAGTTGGTCAAACAAGTCATCTGATGGGGCCATGAGCAGGACAGATGATGTAAAACACATGAGAAAAACAGTATCAAGCACATTATTGGTACATGAGACCTTAAAAGTTTGTTGGATCTATTGGAATATTTTGGCAAGTCAGGTCAAAAGAAGTGAGAGAGCTCTTATGCTGCTTGGATATGGCAAAAAAATTCAGAGGGCTCTAGGCCACTGGATGGTTTCTTTTTCTGATAGTAGGTGACCAGCTGTTCCAGACGTGGAGAAAGCCCACAAGCTAGAAGGGAAGATGAATGAACATAATCTTAAAATCATGAATAGTAAGAAGCAAGGTATGTCATACCATACCGAACTAGGCTTTATAGAGCATACCATACCGAATTGAGTAGTATGGAACATACCATGCTATGCTGGTTCGGTACTAGCACATAGTACAGGGGGCATATTGACACTTGGTTTGCTGAATCGGCTCTTATACTGAGTGTACCAACATAGTAATTAGGTGGCACCGATATGGGGCCCAGTACCGAGATGGTGTACCTTGGTAAGAAGCATGGATGTTTGACTATGAAGGCAGAATTCCTTCGCGACAAGCTCAAAGCGTTGCCACGATTAAGTATTACATGTTACGGAGTAACTAGCATGTTATGCCTCAAAGGTAGTGGAAAGGAAGAAGTAAATTTGGTATCCAATATACTAGAAAGTGGATAACAGACTGTGATGGGAGTTTTATAGGTGGATAGCGAGTAGCAGGTGCCATGTACTCAAAAATAATACTTTAGATCAACTTCACAGGCAAAAAATTGAAAAGAAAGCAACATCAAGGGAAAAAATATAAAACATCATCCACCTAATATGATATGATCATGTCAATATTCATATAATGTAAAGGACCAAAATCTAGTATGAACCATCATTTATCAAACATAATAACATCACTCATAAGATAAAAATGTCCCCAGTCACATAACATCAACCATAAATAAGGATGCCCATAATAACATCATATCAATTGTCAACTATAGAAGAAAGATGTCTACAATCATGTAACATAAATCACTTCTCTTTTCTCTTCTCTCCCATGCTCCATTTGGCTAGGACAAGAAACAACTAGACCGATTCATGTTTTGAAAAACTTGTTGGACTAGTTCGTTGCTAGACTGGTCCAATTGGGAATAGGTTGAATTACCATGGAATAAATCATTCTTAACCAGTAAGTTAGCAGTCACTAAAGCAGGCTTCTGCCTGATATATTGGCTGCTTCATGCCCAAGTTCCATATAATATTTCTATGATACTTAGCATTGCATTTCCAGCCGAAACTGCTATGGCAGCCAATTTTTAGAACATTGTTGGTAACAAATCATTGCAAAGTTAATGTTATTCTTGGCATAAGAAAGAATCCTTTGAATTCTTTGCTTGCCCTCTGTAATAGCTTCAAATGGTGTAGAACAAGCAAATCACCTGGCAATGCACAGGAGAATAAAAATAAAACAAAAATAAAATCAAAGGAAACATTGGAGCCTTTAAAATTAAGTTGTTAAATCGGACATTCCATTTGATTAATTAAGTGAAAATATAAAAACATGATGTGAACCATACATAGTTTACTCTATGTCATAAATGTACATATTAGTATACATAATGGCAAGGTTTTAAATGCTAGCGGGATGGTAGGGTTTCCCACTATTCTAAGAGTTAGGGTAGGCACCATCCTGAAATGGGAGGAGTTGGGAATGGACTAGGGCAGAATTGGAAATTGACCATCCTGAGTGTCAAGACAGACTTTCCCATTCCATGGAAAAATTTAGGATGGCCTTGTTGATGTAGCGCATCAAGCCATTATTTTATTTTATTCATTGAGTCATTATTTTTCTTTATTTTGTTTGTGGTGCTTGACTCAATTCAGCTTAATTATTTTGAGAAGGATTGGATAGGTTGATCCAAATCCGAATCAAATCTTTTTATTTATTTTTAGCCAAATGTGGATGCCAATCTAGGTTTGTGGGAACCACATGATTCTCCAATGGATTTATCTTTTGTTAGAGAAGAGAGAAAGAAAACAAAAAGGAAAAAAAGAAAATAGATAAAAGGGAAAGAAAAGAAAAGGGGGAAAGAGAAAAAATGGCATTTTTGGACCGATCAAAAAGAAAAAAAAGAAAGAAGAAAGAAGAATATAAATATTGGCTCTTAGGTCTTAGGAAGGAAAAAAGAAAACAGAATCCACATAAACCCTAAATCCTCCTCTCTCTACATACGGCTTCTTCTCTATTTTCTGATTTGTGGTCGTTTCTTTCTCATGCTTGGATCGATCTTTGCTTCCTCTCTACTTCTTCCAGATCCTTCTTGTCTTTCATCCTTTCTGTATTGGAGTTTGTCCACCACGGTGCCGCTGACCTTAGTAGTCGTGGATACCCCGCATCTGATGAACCGATTGCAATCTTGAACCTCGTCGATCTTTGTCTTCTCATCCAAGATAGTCGACATTTCACATAACCACCGTAACCTATTATCTTCTTAATCTTCCATCAAGACCTATCCACTTTTTTTTAATAATTAAGCTTGGAAAGATTCGATTTCTGGATGTTTCTTTTGGGACTATTATATGTACTTGGTGTTGGTGTATTGTACTCGGTTGTTGGCATTCCAGTTCTTATGGTTGTTACTTTAAATCTAGATTATATTGCTGCTGAAATTTGTTTTATTTGTGCACTAGACTCTTAAGTTCAACTTAAAAGATCTTATCAAATTCAGATTCAAAATCTAGGATTGCATTTTATCCTTTAAAGTCCTTTTCCTACTGCACTGCTACAGTAAAGTGGCTGTAGCACTGCAGCAGCACTTGTGGCTACATTTAGTGGTATCAGAGCAAGTTCTGATCCAAAGGTTTCCATTTAGATGCATTATTAGAACCATACATCATTGCATACATATTGCATGAATTTGTCCCACCTGTACCTCATTGTTGTCCAGAAAGATTGAAAAGAAAAAAGTGTTGAAAGTCTATCTCTTGCATCTTATTGGCTGTCCATAACTTCTTCAAATTATTAACACCTCATTGTATGGTCATTAGCATCTCAAAATGGCAAACAATCACTTAGAAAATCCTAGAGATTGGAGAGAGGCATATGAAAGACAACAAGACTACAAGAGGCCATGAGAAATATGCAACACCAATTAAATCAAATATAACAAATGTTAGAAGCCATGAACATGACTCGTCCACATGGGGGGCATGGAGCTATCATTTTTGAGAGAGATCCTAATGTAGAAGGAGTTGACCTACCTCCTAGTAGAAATTGGCCAATCAAACATCAAGCGAACATACGTTGGGATCAAGATATTAAGATAGATGTCGGTGAGTTCGAGGGTAGGCTAGAATCCAAAGAGTTCTTAGATTGGGTCGATAAGTTACAACAATTCTTTGAGTAGAAAGAGTTCCTTGAGGATAAAAAAGTCAAGTTTGTTTCTCTTAAGTTGAAAAGTCATGCTTTAGTTTGGTGGAAGCAAGTCCAAAATGATAGGATTAGAAAAAATAAGGAGAAAATCACTTCTTGGGAAAGAATGAAGGAGAAGCTGAGAGAAAAATTTCTCCCAGCCGATTATCGATAAATATTATTCAAAAAATTTCACAATCTTAGGTAGGGGTTCAGGATGGTGCAAGAATACATTAAGAAATTTTATATCTTGCAGGCCCGCAATGACTTTAAGGAGGACGAAGAACAGCTGATAGCTCGCTATCTTGTTAGGTTTTGCCCTCAAATTTAAGATGAATTAACCTTTTGCAATTTTCTGTGGATCGATGCGGCGTATAGTTATGCACTTAGGCCGAGTCCAGATTGAAAAGACAAATATTCCGACAGGAAAACACAAGTGGGAAGATTGCTATAGGAACCAAACCAATCTCGAAAAATGACATCCAACCCCTCCAAAACTTGTTTTGATACCAAGGATAAAGGGATTTTAGGTCCTAAGCCCTTGAGGTCCAATATCACTTGTTATAAGTGGAGGCAATCGGGCTATAAGTTATTTGAGTATCCTTTGAGATAGTTTCAGTCTAGGATCAATTTGATTGAAAATGCCAATGAAAGTGAACAAGAAGAAGAGGTAGAAGTGCAAGAGGAAGATGCTATTGGAGATAGCGAGATCCTCGATGAGACGGTTGAAGTTACTGAACCAAACTTAGTGATCAATCGAGTCCCAAGGATGATTGGAGATGATGCAATCTTTTTCGAATTGTTTGCAATCTTGGGAGAAAATTCTGCTTTGGGAGCATGGAGAACTTTTATCTCTCGACAGATGGTTGACAAGCTTCAGTTAAAAATTGAGAAGCTTGTACAGTCTTATCGATTTGCCTTGTTTAAGGATGAGGATGAGGTTTCAGTAACGTGACGAAATCTAGTTAAGTTTTCTATTGAAAAGACTTATAGTGACAAGGTTTGGTGCAACGTAGTGCCCATGGATGTATGTCACTTGCTTTTAGGAGGACTTTGGCAGTTTGATCGTGGCACCATACATGATGGGAAGGAGAACACATACATAGTCACTAAGGACAACAAAAAGATTAGACTGATTCCATTCAACAGTACATCAAAGCTAAAGTCTAAGTCAGATTTATCCCAAAAACCCTCATCCACTACCAGGCAATCCATGATGGTCTTGAATAAGTTCTAATTTGCTAAAAACTTGAAAAGATCCCCTATGGTTTATACTTTAGTGATAAAAGAAACAACTGAAACTCCTGAGGTTCTCTCGACTGTTCGACCACTATTAGACGAGTTTTTTGACATCATGCTGGAGGAACTCCTTGATGGCCTATATCCTATGAGAGATATCCAGTACTATATTGATCTAGTGCCAGGGGCGAGTCTCCTACACCTAGCCCATTATAGGATCAGTCTAGCAAAGCATGAAGAACTGCATCGACATGTCACTAACTTGTTGAAACGAGGGTACATTAGAGAGTATGAGTCTTGTGGCTATACCTTCTCTCCTCACTCCCAAAAAGGATGGAATGTAGCAGATGTGTGTAGTCGCGCTATCAACTAGATCACGTTGAACTATAAATTTCCCATTTCTAGTCCTGATGACGAGTTGACTCAATCTTTGTGGTTGTAGATCGCTTCACTAAAATGACCCATTTCATTTCTTGTAAAAAGACATTCAATGCATTACATATTGCAAAACTATTTTTCAATAAAATTGTGCGTCTGCATAGTATTCCTAGATCAGTCACATCAGATAGGGATACTAAATTTGTAAGTCATTTTTGGAGAACTCTGATAACCGAAGCAGGAAGTAGATTAAATTTTAGCAGCCCATATCATCCACAAACTGATGGATGGATAGAGGTGGTAAATCGATCTCTGGACAACATAGTGGGTGAAAGACCAACATAATGGGATTTAATCTTATCACAAGTTAAGTTTGCATATAATAGTTTCATCAACAGAACCACAAGAAAATTTCCTTTTGAAGCCCTCTATGGCCATCCTATTATCTATTTTCTTGATCGAACATCCTTTTTATATCCTAGTAGAGTTAGTGTAGAAGCCGAGTCCTACTTGAAATAAGTTTAGGAGTGCAACAGTAGGTTCACAAAAGATTGCAGGATTCCATTATCAAATATAAGGAAGCAGTAGACCTACACCGCGGAGGTATGGATTTTAGTGAGGGAGATAATGTTTTGATCTATTTCAGGAAGGAGAGATTTTTAGCTGGAAGTTATAGGAAGCTGGGCAGGAAGAAGTTTGGACCGTTCAAGATTCTCAAGTTGGGGAAGAATACCTATCTTATGGATCTGCCACCAGAAGTACCTACCTCCACCGTCTTCAATGTGAGTGGTTTGTTCAAGTATCATGGAGAAATACCCACTAGTGCAAGTGTCGAGATGCTACCTTTCATTGCAAATGCAGAGATTACATCAGAGGGTATGGAGGAGATTTTGGATGTTCGCGAGATTGGGATACGTCGGAGTATACATCGTCGATATTTGGTACGTTGGCAAGAGCGTTCGATGACTGATAGTAAGGATTCAAGTCCCAGTGGAACGTCCCGTGAGACATCGGGACGGAGTACCATCCCATGTGTCGAGACAGGGCCGTCTTGCTAGTGTCCTAGCATCTCGATTGGGACATCCTCTATCCCAAGCATTGGGATGGGACAAAATGGCGGTACGTCCTCTTCCATGAAAAAATTGAGATAGCCCTGTTCCACAGGATTTAAAACTTTGACTGATAGCAGCTGAATTTCGGAGGCAGAGTTGTGTCGGCTTTGAAAGGATCTATACCAAAGCTATCAGGAGGCTATCTTGATGGGGTCAAGATTTTTCCTATCCGGAGAGAACTGATACAACACATCAAGCCATTATTTTATTTAATTTGTCAAGTCATCATGTTTCTTTATTTCGTTTATGATGTTTGATTCAATCCAGCTTAATTATTTCGAGAAAGATTGTATAGGTTGATCTAAATCCGAACCAAATCTTTTTGTTTATTTATAGCCAAATGGGGATGTCAATCTAGATTTGCGGGGACCATATAATTCTTTAATAGATTTATCTTTTATTAGAGAAGATGGAAAGAAAACAAAAAGGCAAAAAAGAAAATAGAGAAGAGGGTAAGAAAAGAAAAGGGGAAGGAGAAAACAAGATGAAAGAGAAAAAATGGCATTTTTGGACTGATCAAAAAGGAAAAAAAAGGAAGAAAGAAGAAAGAAGGTTATAAATATTGGCTCTTGGTCCTTGGAAAAGAAAAAAGAAAAGAGACTTCATAGAAATCCTAAATCCTTCTCTCTCTACATACAGCTTCCTCTCTATCTTCTGATTTATGGTTGCTTTTTCCTCACTCGGATCAATCTCTCCTTCCTCTCCATTTTTCTGGATCCTCCCTGCCTTCATCCTTCTTGTGCTGGAGTTTGTCTACTACGGTGCCTTTAACCTTGGTGGTCGTGGATACCCCGCATCTAGTGAACCAGTTGCAATCTTAAACCTCGCCGACCTTTGTCTTCTCATTCAAGGTAATCGACATTTCAGTAACCATCGTAACATATTACCTTCTTAACCTTCCATCAAAACATATTCATTTTCTTTTAATAATTAAGCTTGAAAAGATTCGATTCTTGAATGTTTCTTTTGGGATTATTATGTGTACTTGGTGTTGGTGTATTGAACTTGGTTGTTGGCCTTTTATTTTTAGTGCTTATGGTTGCTATTAATCTAAATCTAGATTATATTGTTGTTGAAATTTGCTTTATTTCTTGTGCTGGACTTCTAAATTCAGCTTAAAAGATCTCATCAAATTCAAATTTAGAATCTAAGATTGCATTTTGTCTTTTAAAGCCCTTTTCCTACTGCACTATTATATTTAAGTGGCTGCAGCACTACAACAGCACTTGCGGCTACATTGCTTGGTGTGCAGTCGTTAAAAAACCTTGCATAATAGAATAAAAATTTGCATCTTTTAGCAATATAATTCAGAATAAAAGCAAGAAAATAGTAGAGATAAAAAAGGGCAAGCAATTTGATTTTAATCTCATTTTTTTGACAAACATGTGGAGTACCAGCTTCTCACATTTACATTCTATTAAACTTATGTTAAATTAAATTCTTGGGCCTCCTATCATAGCATCTCATCATTGACGCCTTACCACACCTCGCCTCTCTTGTTGCATTCATTTGAAGGCCTAATTTCATGTAGCCCCCATTTTTTTTGGTAAAGATCTCTTGAAAATTACTTTGCAAACATTGTAACTAAAATGTTTGATCTTCATTAACACTAAAAAAAGAAAACTGCATTAGAATAAAAAGAAAATGTTAGAATAAAAAAATTATGTAACATGTAACATTTTTTGAAAAAGTTTGGTAAGAAAAAGGAAGAAAGGAACAATTAGGTTTGAACTAGTTAGAAATATTTAACAATTCAAGTACCTCGCTTAATTGATTATAGCATTGACTTGAGTTGTTACCTACTTGCAACTTGACTTTATACCTATTTCTCAAGTGTGGGTCCTAAGCTAAGACCCTACCTCCATTAGGTTGGTCATGAATCTTAAGATATTGGACATAACTTGAGATTTCCTATGTAAGCTTGAGTTGACCCAATAAAATGTGAAGCCTTTAAAATTAGGGGTTAGCATGGGTTGGGTCGGTTTAGGGGTAGAATTGAAATCAAACCAATTTAAATTGGTTTCTTAAGACTGAAATTGAAACTGAACCAATAGTTTTTTTAAAAACTGAATGAAATTGAACTGGGAAATTTGGTTCAGTTTCGGTTCGGTTTATCAGGTTGAATTATGGACTGGACATTGCTCAAAAACCATGCATTGTTGGATGGAGACTCTAGTGCACAACCAAATCTTGAGGGAATAGATAAGAAAATTATTAAAAGGTTGAATAGATTAGCTCTTGCAACCAGGGCACTTGTAAGCCTACTGTACTCCAAGCTGGATGAAGAAGATTGGAACTTTGGAAGAGTCTTTGGTGAGTTCCTCATGAGTCTCAGCTTCGATGAGAGAAGGAAGGGGTGAAGGATAAAAAAGGTAGGGTTCGCTCCGGAGGATATTGATGAGGGTGTGGAGGAGGGAGGCAAAGGACGAGGATTGATGAGGATTCGACGAGTCCTATCTCCAGTGAGAAAAGGAAGGGTTCGCTTTGATAAAGATGGTGATGTGGGGCTAGAGGAGGAGGGGGGCTGGGGTGAGGATGTTGGTGAGGATTTAATGAGCCTTGGCTCCGGGGCGAAAATGGATTTTAGGGTTCGCTTTGGTGAAGTTGTTGGTAAGGGGCCGGAGGAGGAGGGAGGCAAGGATGCTTGTGAGGATTTAACGAGCCTCAGCTTTGGTGGAAGAAGGAAGGATGGAATGAAAAGGGTTAGGGTTCACTCCGGTCAGAGGAGGGGTGAACAGGTAGAAGTGGAACAGTGAAAAGGATAATGATTAGGACTGAACCTCTGAGGAGTATATATAGGTCGGTCCGGTTAGTTTGAGTTTGTTTTTTACAAACTCAATAAAACTGAACCAACATTTTTGGTTTGAAAAATTGAAGCTGGAACCGAACTTGTTATAAAAAAAATTGATTTAAACCAAATCAAAATGACCATTTGGGTTTGGTTTGTGGTTTGGTCGGTTTTTTGCACACTTTTACTTAAAGTTAGGCTATAGCTAAAACCATCAGATGCTGATTTGAATCTAGATCTAAATGGTAGACTTAAAATCAATTTGGGCTAGATTTAGATCCTAGTTTAACCACTTCCAATGAAAACAACAATGTTTGATCTAAGATGTTGGACATCTAAGTAGGCTCTCTAACTACAAGGAATTGGTAGACTCAATTTTGACCGATGGCCAACTTGACTTGTAGCCATCTTAGACTTGAAGATAAGAGCTGTATGTTGGTCATAACTTCAAATTAACACCCACTTCCAATGTGAAAATACAACTTGAGTAGACTTTGAGACTCAATTTGGCTACTCCACCCTTTCACCTCACACCCCACCCAAAAAAAAAGGAGGAAATGTTGGCCAAAATTGGTTAGACTTATATATGCTATTGACCAAACCTTAAATTGGATCTATTCTAATTTAGATGAAAAAGCTTTTTTAGGTGGATTGGGTCTCTACTTGCAGTTGTAGCAACAATGTTGGACTTTAGACCATGCCGAGCTAGAGCAACATGGACAATCGAGCATAAATGGGATGAATGAACTTGAGTTTGACTAGTACTAGGTTCTACCTAGATTTTACCCAAACTTAAAAGTTAAAACTAAGACCCATTGGTCTATTATGAATCCCAAAATCAAGATCCAACTACAGTCTAGTTAGGCATATGTCTTAAAATGTGACCCAATCTGATCAAATCTAAGTGGATTTGATTCTGTCTGATAAAAATTAATTAAAAAATCTAGTTATAAAACCGGAAATAAGTTGTAACAACCTTGGACCTTACCCAAAAAGCAGTAGCTAGGAGGCTGTGAATTGGGGTCCTTGGCTCTACTTAAGTATCCTAGACCTCCCCAATGTATGTCTGTTGTGGGACTAAAGATGCCTGCATAATTAACTATCCGACCATGGAGATTGATCGCGGTAATCTCTCTCTCTCTCTGTTTTTTTTTATTGTTTTTTAAAGCATGCGGAAATGAGCAACTATAGGAGAAGTATCACAACCTCAATTCGTATATCCTTATGTAATAAGGGTTTGACAGAAGCATCTCCTGAGGACCGGTATTCTTTTGTAATTGAGAAAGATGTAGCAGAGGATCGGGAAAAACTTGCCTTATCTAAGAGAGATTTTTTGTAATAATCTAATGATAGAGCAAAGAAACAGTCCATGTTTCCCAATATGCTGGATTTTGAAAGTCATTGGAACTTTGGAACCTTACAGTTTTGGGAGCAATTTTGGAGCTGCAAATATGCAATAGGCTGGGCCCAAAGCAAGATATATGGTTGTAATCAAGAATAAAACGCAACAATGCATATTGATATGGCATCAGTGCTGTAGATGCCATGCTGTGTTAGTGCTTGGCCTCGATCTAGCATGCAAATGTGCCATGTGTCACTATTGCTCTTGCATGTAGGTTCCTATTCATGATAACCAGCGCAGACGATGCTTAAATTGTCAAATATAATAGGTAGTATTGCCAAATATAGCATTTACTTGAAAGATATAACCCAAATCTCAACCACCACCAAAGCTTATCCAATTTATTGGTGTATGTTGTGTCGCAGCTAATGCATAAACATTATATAGCAATTGCTCTAGCACAAACATGTATGTTATATTATCATTTGTGGGGCAGTAGGCAAGCTGCCAGGCATGTTTTATGATATAACTAATCCATTCTAAATAAGTAAATGGCATTTCCATTTCCATAGATGTTGGAGCTAGTATCAAGATGTACAGTGACCAATATTCTTAGGTTATGATCTAATAGTTGGTCATTGATGTAGGATTGTCGCCGACGTTTTGACAAAGCTACATCGGGGTACGATCAGGTACTTATTTTATTTTGTTTCAATCTTTTGTACTGTTCTTGATATCTTGTTTTTCTGAAGCTCTCTCTGCTGGAGTGATTTGTTTTGGAAAGTTGAGCAAGTTAAGCTAGCATTTGCTTCCAATTTAATGGTTCCTAAACTAGTATGCGCTTTAAATTCTATTGGTCAAGGTAAGCTAGCTCTTAAGCTTTTGTTTCATCAGTAACTACATAATGCTAAGTGGGTTCCATATGTGGCCGCATAATGCTAAGTGGGCTGCCTTTTGAGCCTATATTTATGACTGCATATGTTAACCACATATAGGCAATGACCAAGGTACTGCATCCATGTGTGCAGCAGTATCATTTTAAAACACTGATTATGTTGCATCTCCGTGTTTTGATGGCATCATGTTTAATATTGAAATTCATTTAGGACTCTTTTCCACACCTTTATGGATTTCTCTACGGTTAATTAAGTATTCATTAAAAGTAAAATTGTATGTTGATTCATCAATCTTTCAAACTATTTACAGACTTGCTGCAATGGCATATTGTCAGTGCATCCTTTGGACAGTAAATTGACTGTATTCATTATTTTAATCTTGAAATTCTTTTATTTTTGTTCTTTCTATGGATTTAAGTTGTCTTTAATATGCTTATTAAGATAGTTACAATCAAGGTTTGCCATGCTGGTTCATCCCGCCCTATACCGGGCATACCATATCGTATCTGTACCTAACCAAGACTCGGTGCTATGGATGTACCAGTCTCAATATGCCAAACTGACCCTTGTACTAGGGGTACCGACATTGTACCAGCGTGTACTAGTATAAAGTCTGGTAATGAGATGGCGAACCTTGGTTACCATATATTACTTTAGCCATAAACCTTAGCCCATTGAGATGCTGAGAAAACTACGTGTGAACAGGCACGCGAAAAATTTATGTCTCTTAAAAAGGGTACACGAGCAGAAGTTGTTTCTGAACTTGAAGAGGTAATTCTTTCCTCTAGTGATAATATGATATCTGCTCTTATTGAATTTCTACTTGATCAACTTCATAGACCTAATACTGCTCTCTCTTCGTCTTGACAGGATCTGCATAACTCAAAGTCTGCTTTCGAAAGATGTCGATTCAATCTAGTATGTGTTGTATATTTTCTTATCAAGCAAATTCACTATTTCATCCTTTCCAACCATGCTCCATGGGTTTAAGGAATTCAGGTAAATGCGCTTGCAAATATTGAAGCAAAGAAGAAATATGAGTTCTTGGAATCTATAAGTGCAGTAATGGATGCTCATATGAGATATTTTAAACAGGTAGGTTCCTGTATTCCATGTCAATGATTATATTTCTTTATTGGCTCTACTTATCTCTGCTTGTATTTGATAAGTTATTCTGTTCTTGTTTTTTAGGGATATGAGTTATTGGGCCAGATGGAACCATTTATTCATGAGGTAGTCCATGTAGTTAATGGGATACTTAAATGTGAATTGTGATTTCATCAATATGTTGTTCATAGCAAAATTTCATGGTTTGTGAGAGCAGGTTTTGACATATGCACAACAGTCAAAAGAAATGGCTAATACTGAACAAGACAAACTAGCGAAGAGAATCCAAGATTTCAGGACTCAGTCTGAACTTTCACACTTAAGGTCTTCTAGTAATGTGGATGCTTCAACAAGTGGTGATGGCATCCATGTTGTTGGAGTTAATTCGTACAAAAATATTGAAGCTATAATGCAGTCTACTGCAAATGGACAGGTATAACTTCTGATAATCCATGTTTATAATATTTCAGATGGATCGTTTTTGTTGTCCTATTCCTGAAGGAAGTCCCATCTTGTTTGGTAAATTATTGATGTTATCAATAATTTTAGTATCTGGTTTTTGCTCTTTTACTTTCAGAATTTGACAGATTGAATTCTCATTCCTCAATAAGCGTCTATTAGATAAATTCATTATTTTCTAAATCTTCCTTCTGGCTTCTTTTGTTTTCTTTTTCCCTCCTTTTGTGTGTGTGTGTGAATTGTATGGTTGATAATTCATGTTTATATTTATAATACTTCAGAGGATCATTTTGTTATCCTATTCCTGAAGGAGTCCCATCTTGTTTGGTAAACAATCTTGTTATCCATAATTTTAGTATCTGTGTTTTGCTCTTCTACTTGTAGAATTTGAAAACTTCTCATTTCCTCCCATAACCTTATCTATTAGATATGTTCGTTATTTTCTAAATCTTCCTTCTGACTTAATTTTCTTTTCTTTTTTTCTTCATTTTGTTTTCTTTTCTCTTTTTTTTGTGGGTGCATGCGTGCGTGTGGAGTGAGGGAGTCTGAATTATTGCCAAGTTTTGAGTTTGAATTCTATAGCTCAACTATTAGTAGTGAGCACTTACAAATCCCTGTAATCTTTACTCAGGTTCAAACAATTAAGCAAGGTTATCTTCTGAAACAATCATCAAATTTGAGGGGTGACTGGAAGAGGAGGTTTTTCATACTTGATAGCCATGGAACTTTGTACTATTACAGAAATAAGTGGAGTAAACAGCCGGTATCTAGCTGCTTTCTTAATTACTGTATACTTTGCCTTCGTATTTAGAATTATCAAAAATCTGCCACTTTTGGGTGATTGCTGTCATCATACTGTTACTCATTTGTCTCCTTAGATTTGACTGTTCATATTAATTGCATTTTATTAGCTCATATTGAATTTCAGATTCTTAGGGAAGAAGTAAATCTTTTTCAAGCTGGAAATGAACTTAACTATAGATTTTCAAACATAGTAATCTTCTTGCAATTAGCTTGCTCCTTGAGTTTGAGAGCTTCAGAGTTGGGTCCAAGAATTGGATCACAACTTATGCCTGGATGGGACTACCATCTATGGCAACTGTATGTGTTATAAGCTGTTAAAACACTTGTGTCATAATCATTTTTGCCTTTTTGTAATCTTTTTTGTTAAATATGTAAGACTATAAAAGATTAAGTAAAACATTGTAAATGGTATTGCCATTTCAATTTGTGGCTGTATTAATAATAAAAACCTGAGTGCAGTGGAAGTTGCAAACTTGAAATCTTTTGGAGCAGTGTTAGACCTGAGGCAGGAAGCATCCTAGCCCTTGATGTTTCTTATTATGCATATTTCTAAGTATATGCATGTAGAGGAGTATATTAAGTTATACAGGATTATATTGTTTGGAACTTGGAACATTCTCTGAGCTAAAGTGGAAACTGCAGTGGAGTACCAATTTCTAAATTAATTTGTCATTTCATTGGCATGTTTCTTGAGAAAGTGCATCCTGATAAACTTATTCTGAATAGTTTCTTCATGTTTAGTTCTGATGGTTAGGTTCTAAACAAAAATATTTGTCAATTATGAGTAATGCATCCGCTATTTTCTTTTTAAAAAATATTTTTTCTATTGATTCTCTAAGCAAGGACATCTATCGCAACAATCTGCTGGTGCATCTGAAGTTGCTGGTGTTTTTGGTAGATTCAGATTTGCACACCGAAGGACATCTTCTCAGGGTGAAGATAACCTTGGGTGCCATACTGTTGATCTTCGAACTTCAACCATTAAAATCGATGCCGAGCAGACAGATTTGAGGTTTTGTTTCCGAATAATTTCACCAGTGAAGACATACACATTGCAGGTAACCTATGAATGCCCATCCAGTAGAACTTGAGTAACAGAGTTCTTTCTGTACAAAGGCTTATTATCTCTTCTTTCTCTCTTCATTAGGTTATCTAGTAAAACTTTTACCTGGTAAATTTCAAGTTTTGTTATTCTGGCCTTCTCTGTGCTTGGCAGGCTGAAAATGCAGCGGAACAAATGGACTGGGTTGAGAAAATTACTGGAGTCATTGCATCCCTTTTAAATTCTCCTTTTCCAATGCAGGTTATCCATTGAAAGCTTGTATTCATCTCTTTTATCCAACTTGTTCATTTTCCAGAAAATTTTCCTGTTTTCATGAATATCACTGCCAGGGGATCAGGTTGACGAAGGCTTCTATAGGAATCTGTCCAGAACTGTATCTGAGTTTGTGCTTCTAGCAGCGTACAGCACCTAAAATACATTTACTGTAATGTTTTGTCCCTTGAGAGTACAAATTTTAACCTTAACCCACCTGAAGATCAAAAACATAATCAAAGCCCACAGGATGAGTTTGAAACCTGTATTTTATCTTTCTGGGCCTTAAAATTGGAAACATTCATGTCAAACCCTGCAGCATTTATACTTTTAGTGTAACATTTTGTCCCTTGAAATACAAATTTTTAACCTTAACCCACCTGAAGATCAAAAACTAATCAAAGCCAACAGGATGTGTTTGAAACCAGTATTTTATCTTTCCTGGCCTTAAAATTGGAAACATTCATGTCAAAGTCGTGTGCCTTGCATAGCAGTTACCCAAACTATTTAAGAAATTTGCATCCAATAAATGGAAGATGCTTCTTACTTATTATTCTCTGGTTTTTTATATATCAGCTTTCTTCTAGAAGATCAAATATGGTCAATCGCAGCTCGGCTGATGCAAATGGCCCTGACTCTTTATTACGGGAGGATTGGGCAGGCATGGAAGTATACAATGATGTTTCCAGGCTTCTCCGGGGTATTACTGGAAATGATGCTTGTGCAGAATGTGGTTCTCCTGAACCTGATTGGGCATCACTGAATCTGGGAATTCTGGTGTGCATCGAATGCTCTGGGGTTCACAGGAATCTGGGTGTTCACATATCAAAGGTATTTTGATTGGAAACATAAAGCCTTAGATATTGTACATACTTCCTCATTATTGATATCTTAAATTTAGAGATGCCGTGTCTCAGTGATTTTAGAGACTATTGTCACTCACTTTACAGTAATCTGGTCAAAGTAGAATTTTTCTGCCTATACTTTAATTTTGAAGTAATTCTAATAACGCCTCAAGTAGATTATATCAGGGACCTTTTTTCTGGTTTAGACATTTTGATGTGGAAGGATGTTGTTTGGTTTCATAATGGTAGGGAATCTTAGTATTCATTTCTGGATTTGTCAACATTTCGGCTTCTTTTTTGATAAAGTTGTATGAATTTTCATACCTTTTGGTCTCACCTATTCTATTTTG
The DNA here is from genome assembly GCF_000442705.2 of Elaeis guineensis. Taxonomy (NCBI): domain Eukaryota; kingdom Viridiplantae; phylum Streptophyta; class Magnoliopsida; order Arecales; family Arecaceae; genus Elaeis; species Elaeis guineensis. The sequence goes on from NC_025996.2 coordinate 67,192,292, forward strand.
AGGCAGTTATTTTTGTCATTTATTAAATTAAAGAAACACAAGTACTCCCTTGGGTTCGGGAAGGAAAACTGTTAAAGGGAAAGATAAATATCATGCAACTTCGGATGTCGATAAATTGTTCATAATCTTTAAATCAAATGAATAAGCATCATTTTCCAATTAAAGAAAACGAAACAAATGGTTAAACTGGAATAGGATCCACATGAAGCCATATAGGAGTTTGGAAAGGATATGCGGTCAGATGCTACATAACTTGCTGGATTTGTTGCAGCTTCTTAGCAAGCTGAGTGGCATTTGAGTAAGAACAGCCAAGTTCTAAAGGCTTGGCTTAGTAACAAAAATAGTGGGAGATTTGAAATGTATGCCCTACTTATTCAGCCACTTAATGTAAGTTTAATGTTGCACTGAAGTGCTGTGAGTGATTACACGGGGCCTAGATTAGCTTAATATTTTAATCTGCTGTTTTTACTCTTTTATTTCTGTTTTATGTTCAGTTTAGTGAGTCAAGGACATGTGTGGCTGAGTTCAGAAAACTCAAAGCCATGTTAGTGGTTAGATAGGCTGCTGATGTATCATAGCTTAATTTACTAAGCCACATCAAACCTAAACTGAGCTGTCGGATGATTATCATAGGCATTACTTTTCATGGTTATTGTAGCATAAGTAGTCTGCGTAATTGAGTCTTATGGTGTGCAGTCTACGAATTGTATACAAGTTCTTTTAGGATTTTATTTAAGGGTTTTATGATATACATTAGCTTAGTTTCTGGAAGAACCTCTCTTCTGTTCTTTTCTCTATCCTTCTTCCTTGCTCCTGTTTATTATATTTCTTCATGTCTTTCCTTATTACTAGCCCTTTAATTCAGTTCTCTGCTGATTGTTCAATTTCTGTTGCTCTTTGCAAACTTTATTCTGTGATTCTAATGTATCCACACCATAAAATTTCAATCTGCTTGTGCCTAGTGTTCTAGCAGCAGCTTTTTAGTAGAGTATTGCCTGGCTGCACTGAAATCAATAGTTTATCTGCTGTTTTTCTTGAAACCAGTGCTTGATATTTCTCTTGTTCTATTGGTTTGAAACTCTAATAATCCTTTCTAAAAGGTCTCAGAACCCTCTTTCATGCTGATCTGACCCTTTGGTTGTGTCAATTCATATTAACTAGGGTCTTAGTGTGTTGGTTCCTATGCGGGCATGTGTTTAGTCCCACATCAATTGTGCATTGGGAAGGTCGTAGGTACTTAAGTAGGACCCGGTGTTATTGATAACCTTCTGACTGGCTTTTTTGGATAACATCCTAGGTTATTAGATATGGTATCAAAGTTGATCAAACCCAAGGTCCATGTGGACTAGAGGATGCTACGACATGGGCCACTTTAGGGATGGGCATGAGCTGGTCATGGTGTTTGTGATTGGACCATTTCTTTCATGAGGATGCCAAGGCTTAAACAAGGGAGTATGTGAGGTCCAGTGCAAATGTATTTTAGCCTTTTTGTGCACTAGGGAGGTCTTGAATGCTTAATCAGGGCCTAGGACCTTCATTAATAACCTTCAAGCTGGCATTTTTGGATGGTCCTTGGAAAACCTATCTACCTGAGTCATGAAAGAAACTAAGAAGATCTTTTTTCAACTTCGCTTTGTCATCATCATTATCTGTCAATCGATTTGTTAAGCAAGTCAAAAGTTCCCTTTATCTATATTTTGTTATGTTTTCCTTTTTTGTTCCCAATATATTCACTTTACATATTTTTATATTTTTAACATTTTTATGTTAGCTGGCAACCTAAAAATCATGTAATATATAATTGACACAGATTCATGGCATGCAATGCAAGATGCCCTTCAATTTCATTATGCCAACATTTCCGAGACATGAATGAAATGGTGCATTATATGTTATATGTGCAATTGATGATTTAGCCATATGTTCAACTTAATTCCAAGAACTAGATTCTCCAGGTTGTACAGTAAATAGATCCTTCACAAAAATGGATTACTTTTTGGTGGTAGTGATGTTTGGGTTGTCAAATATCCGGATTTAATGATGATTATAACACAGACACATAATAGATGCCAAGTCATTGTAAATGTGTGTAGTTGTTTTGTGTTTAAAATTGCATTTTCTATGTTTTGTTTTTTAGTCATTTTACATTATGATAATCTTTACGATTTTTGGTTTTTGTTTGCCTGACTGAAAAAGGGCATATCCAAAGGGGGTTTCTTTTATTTCTCCTGTAGGAAGTTCATAAGCAAAATGGTACTAGAGGATAGAGGTTAATGCATGCAAGGTTGGAAATCTTGGTATCGGATCTTGTATGGATACCATATTGGTATGGTGTCAGTTTGCCTGGTACAGCAGATCAGTTAGGTGTATCAACACTTGGTATGCCCCTATGTTGAGTATTGGTTTCATATAGTGATCACTGAATCAACTTGAACTGCATGGTTCGGTCTGTACCAAATCGAACCAACGCCAAGTTGGAACAATTCAATTGGTTATGTTGGTTTGATTATACTTGTCCTCTTGTTCAATGGTTTAAGGGATTGAAGGGGTGCTCTTGTTTACTATTTGAGGGTTTGAGAGCTCGAAGGGGCTCTCTTGTTCACTTTGCCATTGGACATTGCTCGCTCTCCCTCTTCAATGCCGACCATCACCAGTAAGCCTCCCTCTCTCTCTTTTCCCCCTTGCGTCCACGGCAGCCCTCCTGGATTTCAGCCCTCTTGCAGCAAACATTATCTCTCTTCCATGGTCCCCAAGGCCCTAGAGGTCCTCAATCAGAGCCATCCTGTCGGGTCTCGGCCGATATGAGGGGCTTCGCTGCTGTGGAAGGTGCCTGCACTACTGGCATTTGGTCGGAGCCTCCCCTACTCTCTCTTCCTCCATCTCTCTTTTCCTCCTTCTCTCCCTCCTTATTTTGGTGTGGCCTGAAACAGTACAGTACGAACCCATACCATACCGAACCGGTCGCTGGCTGGTATGAGCTTGGTACCAGTTTGGCAGACCTTGATTTGGTATCTATATGATGCAATATGGTGTGCCTTATGTGGTGTAATATGCATCGGTACTGCAAACCTTGAATGCATGGTTTCATAGTAAAATAGCTCCATGGTAGGATATGACATATAAAATTGTTCGTTTAGTTGTGGGGATTCATAAAACTTAAAGGGCATATTTGGTTTGTGACCATAGCCGGAATTAGAATCGGAATGGCCATATCCTCTAAGAGTTTGGTTTGTGATTGGAATCAGAATCAAAATCAAAATAGGCTTTGAATACTAGGAGAGAGTAGGAATTGGATTTTGGAGGATTGGGGCATTCTCATTGCCCCTTGGAATCGGAATGGGAATGAGACTTCCTCCAACCAAATAGTTGGAGCGGGAGTCACTCATTCCCATACTTGTTCCAGAGCCCAACTCCCTCAACGAAACATGCCCTAAGAAGAATTCAAATGTGAATCAATATATAACAGCTAGTCAAAAGCTGATAGAAGTATCCGTGCATCTAATGAAAGTCTTAAGATGAAATGGATTCTTAGTTCAAACTGATGTTGATATGGTATTGTACTTCAAAAATCATCTTGGAGCTTATGGGGCATTTCAGTGATGTTGTACTTGCATTTGGTTCCAAGTTGTAATATTTAATATTGACTCCTTTTAGCTAGAACTGATGATGGTCACTTAGATTTTCCACATTTTTATGCAAACGACTAGGATAAATATTATTTATGCATTTGCTGCTAGAATGTTCTGTTATTAATATTGGTGGATTATTCCTCCGGTCACTATAAACTGTATTCTTGTTTTGAAAAACTGTAGCTTTTAGTTGATGTTTTAATGAGGTCAATGCCTCTTTAGAGGAGATAGATTGGGAAGTCATACCAAGATGGTATGGATATATAATTGTAGTGGTTTTGAAGCTTTTTAAAATATATCAATTCTTTCTCATTGGTTTTTATGTGCCTTCTAATCACATTAAGTGTTGGTCCACCATCATGAAACTATCTTCCTTGACTGATGTGTTGGCAACTAACATATTGTTATTAATTTTTTGTTGTTGTATTTAACCAAATAATTGCTTTACTGGATACAGGTGAGGTCTTTGACATTAGATGTAAAGGTTTGGGAGCCAACTGTTGTGGATTTATTTCGTGCACTGGGTAATGCTTATTGTAACTCTGTGTGGGAAAAATTGCTTCTCTCCCAAGATGAAAGGTAAAATTTCATAAAATCAGTGATATACTATAAATATGAGTGATTGGCAATTTACTATAAAATATTGTATAAAAAACCTATATCAAGTAATTATTCTTTTTTACATTATTGACCATACATCACCATCAATTTGTTAACACTTACTGGTTAAAGTTCGATTTAATAAGTTTATTAACAAACTCCATAGTGCATTGAGATTGTTGAGTAATTGAAATTCCAATAACTGTTTAGGGTTATTTCTTCTTCATGTGGAACAGTGGAAATATGCGAGTCTTGTTGATAAAATAAGATCCAAGCAATATTGTAACTAACTTTAAACCTAACTGCTACCATGTTGTCCAACTTTTTTACTTAAAATTTTGTATTATTTTGACCTGGCTTCTGGAAAAGTTGAGTACAAAGGCATGCTATGCTACATGTTACCTGAGGTTGTTGATTGGAGCCATGTACTGCTATAGGAAATGGGAAATGCTAGTTTGTCTAGTTTGTCAACAAGCCAGGTCCTAAGAGAGTCCTACTTGTCTTGCCCGCACCCCGTATGGTGTTAGTTAAGAATAAAAAAACCTACATTTTGTGATAGATGTGAATCATGAATCCTTGCTAACAGGAAAGTTATGCATTCTTGTAGTTTGTGTTTGGAAGTTTTGCACTTGCCTCTATAAACTACTTCAACCAAATGACCTGAGATTTACAAACTACACCATGATCATAGATTGAATTTATTTAGAAACAAATTTAGCGCCTTTTTAGGTAAGAAATGACGAGCATTTACTTCAGTCAGTCATTGAAATATATTAGATCTACAAGACTAATGTCTCTAATTTGTGCTTACGAAATTAAGGAGAATAAAGGTTGAAATTGCTGTAGGCCAAGGTAGAATTCAAAAGTATACAGTAGACTTTTCTAGTATGACCTTTGTTTTCTTGAAATGATGCTAATTCATATTTGTTTCTATGTTTTAATTGACTGTTTTATATTCATACAGAATGGATGAATCAAATAAGGATCTTCTGTCAATTCAAAAACCTAGCCCCAAAGATACTATTCTGAGAAAGGAAAAATACATTCAAGCAAAGGTACTTCATTCTTGTGTTATATTGACACTACTTAAATAATTTATCTGCTGTACATTATCTACTCCAAGGAAATCAAATTTTTAACTGAATAATTTGTTTCTTGTGACCGTCCTTTGGCCTTTTAGTTTGAGCAGATTCAGGTAGAAAATTTATCTTGTATTTTATAAAATACTAATTTTAGATGAACATGAGAAGTCCACGATAAAAGAAACTTGCGAATAAGTCTCCAAAAGCAAAACTAACAAAGACAAATAAGGTTCACACCGAGGTTTTAAATCCCATGGGATGGGGATGTCTCAGTTTTCTCATGGAATGGGATGCATTATTATCCTACCTTGTCCAACACTTGAGACAAGAGATGTCCCAAGATATCCTGATTGGGATGTTGGGACGATGGCAGGACAGTCCTGTCCTGATACATGGGATGGTACCTCATCTCAATGTCTCGTGGGATATCTTGTTGGGACTTGAATCCTTGGTTCACACTAAGATTGGGGTCCTCGCACTTCACATACATAACTAATTATCCTGCTAGGATCCAGCTACTATAACTTCTATATCTGAAATGGATGGATTAGAGAGTGAGCTTGACACCTTAGTAAGTAATTATAACCTCAACTGACTAGATCAAGCAAGGAAGAAAATTTTAAAAAATTAACTTGTACAGCAATCCATGCATTTTAGCAAATATACTGTTTTATAATCAGGTTCTGTATATTTGAATTTGTCTGAATGTAAAAGCGTTCACAAATAAAGCTAAACTCAATAGTCTCAGTGATTGTGGCCACACTTATCCTGTAGAAAGGCCCAGAACCACATTTAACGCCCATGGTGGAGGTCCAAAATGAAGCAGTTCTATAATAAGCATATGCAGTACCCTCAAAACCAACCAGAAACCCCCAGTTTGGGGTGTACCATATTAAACCAGTGCAAAAGCTGATTGCTAAGGAGTTCTGATTCCCAATGCAATAGGAACTGGTCTGAATGGAGCATAACTTGCTTTTTCTGCACAATTCGACTCTGTTCGAAATGGCACCTCTCACTTCCGAGCTGAAAATTGAAGAGGGAGAGGAGAAAGGGAATTCCTGACCACTTTCTCCTCTCTTCTTGGACTTTGAAGGCTTGGGAGAGTGGGAAAGTGAGGAAGAGGAGGGGACTTTGCAGTCCAACAATTTGGATCAAAGAAAGAAACAGATAAAATCTTCTTCCTATCTTCTTCCTAATCAAGGGGAGATCATGTAAGTTTTTTTTTTATTTAAAAATTTTGGTATGGTTTTATGATGGGCTATAGATTAAGGGTGATCTGTGCATTGATTCCAAAACTAGCGAGTAACCCATGCTTCGCAGCAGGATTTAAGCAAATATTTTTTTTCTTATGATATAATCAAAAAAATATTTTGTAAATTTTTCAAAACTGTATAGTAACAATTATTTTTTCCATTTAAAAAATTATCTTGATTCTATTTCTTCTCTCCTGTGCATTCTTTGTTGGAGCCACAAAAAAAAAAAAAAAAGAAAGAAAAGATCAGAAAAGATTATTATGCTATTGCTAGGATTTGGTAAAATTAATAGCTTATATACATGCATATATATATGTGTGTGTGTGTGTGTATACATATACACATGTATACACACACACACACATACACATGCACACAAAATTATATAAATAGAGAGAAATAGTAATGAAAAAATAAGAAAGAAGACAAAAGAGGGGGAAAACTACCATTAACATTTTCTTTTTTTGCACATAAAATATTTCTAGGGTGGATACCAATAAGGATATGAAACTACAATCATTAGAAATGTCTTGCCAAAAAAGTTTGAAATTTGATGTAACATGTTTTGTTCATAAAACTACTGACTTTTATAGACACTATATCTCTTGGGAATGATAATTTTGTCTTGGATAAAAAATCTATTCAATTTAACTTACAAAATTAAATATAATAAGGGAAGGCCATCTGAATGATCTAATACTTCCACAATTAAATGATATGAGCATTCTACATGCATAACTAAATTAACAAATAACATAAAAATATGGAAAAAAATCATTCAATTAACTTTCTCTAATAATAAATAATATAATAAAATAAATTATAAAAAACAAAGTTCCAAAAAATTCTTGCAATTTTTTGTTTATCAATAAATAAATAAAGAGCAAGTTATAATAAATACATTGTAAAGTAAGTCTACACAATAGATGGATCCGAAAGTGCAAAGTCAGCTACAAAATATAATTTTTTTTGTTAAAAGTCTAATTGAGATATTAGGAAAACCAATAATTCTTGAATTAAATTTTATACTAACTTAATTTTTCAATTATCGTTGACTTAGCTTCAAGATGCCTAATCGGAAAATCAGATTAACATCTAATGTGGTAATAAAATTTTTCAACCACCAAATAATAGTAAAACATAATCTACAAAAAATAATAAACTTTGATACATTTTTAGATGTGCCTATTGTAAATCTCTGAAAAATAAAACAGATTTATGATCCTAACACCTTAAAGGGGAAGAAGAATATTAACTATTCAACTCTAGTAAGCTGCCAACATGAATCTACTTCTTTTCTATAGCGAAAAAGAAGTCACTATAGTTTGGCTTGCATTAAGGCTAGCAAATCGCATCAAACACAAATAAGCAAATAATAAATCATAACAGTACTATAGCATAAATAGATCATCCATTACATGTCTCATTGATAACAATGCATTAATCAAGCATATTTCCACATAAAACAAACATTTGTTATACTACTTGAACCCATGGACCAAACATAGCGATGTCCTGATCCTCGGACAAAAATTAGTAGGTTGAAAGAAAAATTTTGGATTTTATAATCAAAAGTTATGGTTAAATTTCTTTGCTAATATATTGTAATCTTACATTGAATGGTGGAAGAAACCATGGTTGAGAAGAATGAATTGGATGGAGCTGGATTTTTTTTTAACAATATTTATTTTGTTCATGAAAAATTTGTTGTACTAATAGAAAAATAAAATATTTACTAAATTTCATTTTCTTGAGTCTAAATGCAAATTTGCTAAATTATTTCACAACCATTCAATTGCGTTTTTGGATTAATCTATCTTACTCCAAATTGTCACTGATGATAATGATCGGTTTGCCATCCAATCACTCGTGATGAGAAGAAGGCTCTGCCTATTGGGATTTTATAGTTTCATGCATGTAAAAAATTTTAAAACGAGTACGCAGTGAAAATTTTAAAAATTCAGATTAAATCTAATTTAATTTAAGCATGCATAAGATCAAATCTTAAAACCATAAACATGATCTACATATGTAAGATAGGATTCAGATACAGAAATCAAATAGAGAAAAATAAATAGAGAAGATCCAATCTTCATACCTTGGCATGAGTCGACCTACACCGCGAACGATAATCATGGATGTCTTTTGAAGGTTCCTTGAAGCCGCACAAATATCCGAACTCTACAAATATCCATACGAGACTTCGATCTGATCAGAAGCTTCTTGATCTTATCGGGGTGCTAGCTCCTTTGCAGAGATCGTATCTTGACGTTTGAAAATTTTTTTTTCTCTCAAGACAATCTTAGAGAAGAAGAAAATAGGAGGATGATGATCTCTATGCTAGAGATCATGAGAAGAACTCTTTCTTCTCTTTTTTTCTTAAAAATCATGCACCAAATCTCTATGATAGAGATGTAAGAATTTTTGTCCAATTTTTGGACAGAGGAGAGGAAAAATCATGTCCAAACTAGGACAAAATATGGGAGAGAGATTGTCCTAACAACTAACCTTTGGTTGTTAGTAAGAAAGAAAGGATAACATCTAACTTACCTCACGTCATACATCTTCACGTCGCACCTCTCTCCTTATGATTTTTCCACGCACAAAACCCTCCCTTTTGGGCATCAAAACCTGATCATCTCAGCCTTCTACCCATCCCTTTGGACCCCATGTTTAAATAGGAAAAGAGAGGATAAGGTTTAGGTTAGGAGATAAGAGTCCATGTAGCCTTGGACTCTCTCTTTATTATGCCGCCCACCCAATTTTTGTTTGCACCAATGTATCTCATGGAAAGAAGGATTTTAAGAGTCCTTCTTACACGCTAAAAAGGGGAGAGGGCGTGGGATATATGGTGTCCAAAAATTATGGTAGGCATGGGACTAGTTGTGGCACATGGAAGGGAGAGTTTAATCCACATGAGACTCTTTTTTAGGTGGCTGATTTAAACCAATTTAAACTCTAATCAATTCTAATTATATTAGGAATTGATTAGACTTAAATAGATTAAAATTCAAATCTAATTAGGAGCCAAAACTATTTAGATTAGATGTCACCTAATTAGAGGAGTCCTAGTCCTTTTTGACTCTCTCTTGGTTCTTGAGTTAAACTCAATTTAATCTTAATCTAATTAGGATTTAGTGCATCCATAAAGAGAAAAATTTTTAATCCAAATATAAACTCAAATACTCTTATTTAGGTTCTAGTCTAATTAGGAATTAAGTCAAATCCAAATCCTAATTCAACAAGGAATTGTTCTTCCATGTGATTTGCTTATCTCATAACCTAATTAGGCTTGATCAAATCAAACACATGTCAAGTCAAATTAAATCTAATTTAATTAGACTTGATGCAAGCCCCATTACTTAATCAAATTGAGCCAAATAGCAATCCAATTGCTAATTAATCTTCCTAAACTCACTAACTCTTTAGCGAGTTACTTATTTGCAACTTTTGCATTGGATTAATCATCAATCAAATTGATGATCAAATCTTATCACGATTCATAATCGTAATTCAACCATCTGATCAGTCAAAAGCTTCTTTGTATGTGACCCCACAGTATTCTGTCTGGTAGTGAGATATATTGTGATCCCTATCACAATATCATCAAAATTTTTTTCAATGGGTTGAAATCATTCCAATTTTGTCCATCAAGGATCATCGATCATTAAGATGATGCTCGTGGATCTCACAATCCACCAGTGACACTTAGCAGTATGTAATGGTAACCCAGCAGAATAAAATATGATGAACCTCTAGGTGCAGTTAACATATGATATGGTCCCTCTATCGTGAGTCCCGATCAGATGGCAGGTCATGGATGAATCGTCAAATCTCATCATCGGTCATATGATAGATTCAATCAGCTCAAGTCCATGTGTGATTCTCATGGAAATTCTTTTTCATCAATCACACTGCTGTGGTCATAGACTTAAGGACTCAGCTTCTTAAATCCCATAGGATTACTTTCCTCTGCTAGTGTCGAATGGTAATATAAATACCTTTTAAGTATAAAACTATATCCTAGTAATATGATATGCGTCAGCCAAGATTGATTTTTAGGGCATACATCCAACACTGCCCACCGGCCATCATATTTCTCTTTACCCATGTATTTTTTACTTTCTTGTTTTATGGGTTTCTTCTTCCTATTGGTTTGAATGCTAAGCTCGTACATCACCCTTGCAAAGTGGTCAAAGGAGAAGGATGGAAATTCTCGCTGTCCACAGCCAAAGCACTATGGCTTCCTTAAAAATCCGACTAAAACATCCTGTCACACCATTGTAGGAATACTCTTACATATAAAAAAAGAAATTGTAGCAATCATCTGCATGCAGATGAAACACTCAAAGTACCTTCACAATGGATAAGGGGTCTTTAAACAGCAATATCAATATCTTTATGTCACTAACTTGCAGATGCATTAATGCGATGAATTCTGAGATGGAGAGCAATAATGACAAATGAAACAAGCTACCGTACATCTATATAATTAATACAATCTCAAAGACTTGCCATCAAGAATTAGATACATCTGGCTTGATCTCGAATCTTCCAATTAGTTCTGTAGAACTTCCGACTTTTGATAAGTTTAATCAGATCAAGAAAGATCATATAAATTATGGAGCACATTGCTTTGTTAAGCCCAAGTTGCAAACAGTTATTATGAGAGATAATGATTCCTACCTGATCTGAGTCGGTATGGAGGGACTGTGGCCCTTTATGTGACACACAATGTTAAGTCGGTGTGGGCAATCTATTTTTTTAAGCAGTCGCAGTAGGCAATCTGGTCTATTTTCTCCTTTCCCTCCCCTTCTCCAGTTAGCCCTTTCTTCCCCCTACTATTGGACCACTGAAGGTCTCTCTCTCCCATTGTCACCCCACCACCGAAGCCTGGAGCCCGCCCTCATAGGATCACAACAGCGTGGAGGGTGCATGTGTCCCTGTACTTCCACTAATCATCGGAATGGAGGTTTCGTAGTCTCGTTGGGCAAGGCATGTATTTTTTTTCTACGATGGTCGGGGAGGTTGCGGGCACTGGCAATGCTGGAGGTGGAGAAGGGCGGCTGCCAGCAAGATTGACCATATCGGATCTTAGGTTAAGCACAGCTGTTAAACTTTTTTCCTCTCTTTACTCCTCTCTCTCTTCCTCCTCACTGGATTCCAAGGGCTGGTCTGCGGGAGATATTATGACCCCTCCCTCCCTGCCCTCTCTCTCTCTCTCTCTCTCCACTTTGCTCGTGGGAGATCAGTGGCAAAATAGATCGAGAGGGAAGGGAGGGATTGAGAGAGAGAGATGCAATAAGGATGAGGTAGGAGGGGCAAAGGCACCGGAGATGTCGACAGTGAGGGTGAAGGGGATGGTGAGGTTGTCGGAGGTGCCATGATGATTCAAAACCAAGGATGGGTGGGAGAGGGGGGAAGAAGGGGATTGAAAAAGAGAGAGAGAGAGAGATCAGCCAGATCTAATACCATTCCCTTCCCCTCTCCAAGCCATGCTCGGCCAGACGATCAACCATGCCACCATTGATCCTTCAGTACATGAAAGGTTGGGTGTCACACGAAAGGGCTTCATATTCTCTGAATTCTCACTAAAAAAGAAAAATGAAAATACCCCATCACTGTTCAACATGTAGAGCAGGCTGCAGTGGGAGATCTGAGTTGCATGTGGGGGAGGAAAAACACCCTTCTTCTAACTTAAAAAACAAACGACTACATAGCGTGTCCAAAGCTTGACACATGGCATATTTAAAGCTTGACAAATGTCATGCTAGGAGAGTACTGGACTCTCCTTTATTGTATAGTATAATGGTAAAGATAATGAATTTTCATAGCTTTTATAATATTGTAGAATAAAAATTTATTTTTGGGTTCAAAAAGTAGTACTTAAAAAAATAATGTTAAAAAATTTCAAGAACAACCTATAGCATGCTTTTTGGGCCATATCTTTGCTATTATTTTCTGGCAATAATTTGTTTAAATTTGGGTATTGTTATGGTTACCAAAACCTAAACCCAAATTTAAATAAATTTCAAAAATTTTGGTGAGTAGGGCATACTCATGGGCTGAAACAAATATGTGTAGTAATCCTGGTAGGGGCCTAAATTAATCTGAATGAAAGTAAAATCTTCAGATAATTTATGAAAAGTAATTTAGAAGTATTTTCTTAAGTGATACAGCTATTTTTTGCATTACAATTTATATTTTCAAATGTTTACATGTTTAAGAACTTAAAAAATTATTAATTCAGCTAGAAATCATGAAAAGTATGGCAATGTGTATTTCCTAATTGTGACATTTTCTAGGACAATGTGATGCTGAATATATATATATATATATATATATATATATATATATATATATATATATTTGTTTTTAGAAAAGTATAGATCCATTATGTATTTTGTGTTAATAATGGAGGTGGTTTATAACATATGGCTGTTAAACTTGCAGAAATGAATTTAACAAGGACAAGGATGCTAACATTAGTTGGGAGCATCGTGTAATGATCTCAGGTTGACACCATTGAAGGTGCAGGTGGTATGATGCAGAGTGGACAAGGGCGGGGGGTTTAGATTGTAGCAGCCTTTAGATGGCAGTTACTCCAATGTAACTACATTCAGAAAATGCTCTTAAGAGGTTCAATAGTTGATGAAGAAACACTTTCTTGACTTTCGGAAGGGCAAGAAAAAGTATAGAGAAATTGGTAAAGATTCATTATTGGGCAATTAAGCCACCATCATATCACTCCAAGGATCTAGGGGACCATGAGGCTTTGAATCTAGATGACATGAAGGGCCAAATTTAGGCTACCATATAGGAGTTTGAATGATCAATGGTAGAGGGAGGAAGTTGTCGGGCACGAGACACAATTTGGACCCTTGATGTCTAAGGGTTTTGGTTTTGGGCCTGCTAGGACATAATTGGCCTATAAGAGGAGCTGGTGAGAGGGCTTATCAAGGGTGGATGCTGGATGGCATTTACTTTTGGGGCTTTTGTTTGTGAAAGAAGGGAAAGAAGTCCAGAGATGCACTTGACGGGCAACCATTCATGACTCGAGGTGGAGGGGTTTGGGTGGAGGTGTTAGAGGGGTGTAGTAGATCTTCTCCAGCGTTGATGGGCACCAGGGATAGTGGATTCAACTTCCCAAACTGGCACGACAGCACCTACCCATGAAGGAGATTAGACCCACTATTTTAGTTGATCAGCTCATTCTTGCACGAGTAATGAGCCTCCAAAGCTGACATGGCCCTTGACAAGGACCTCGAGTTGGAGGAGCTTAAGAAACCCTCCTCCAATAGCTCCAAGTAGTTCTTCATCTCCTTTTGAAACCCCTCCGTCAAGGCCTCCCTCCTCTTGCTACTCCTATGGCTCCTCCAATAACGACACCCATGACACCTGCTATCAGTGAGGTCCTCTATTGCACCTCCAATGCCTCTTTCACCACCTCCTCCATCCTTCATGCCAAGACATGCTCCTGCCTCATGGACCCGGTCGAAGTTGTTGATGACAACAAAATGTCTAGCCAGTTCCCTACTTTGGCTAGTGCAAAGTCAACATCCTTAATTCTGGCATCCTTGGCAAGGCCCAAGCTTCTTATGAGGAGGATGATGGGGGAAGCATAGCAGGGAAGGGATGCACTCTTAGAGAATGGGTGCTTAGAGAGGGGATTGTAGAGTCGAGGGCATAGAGGGGTTTGGCCAAAGGCGGCGGTAAGGGGAGGGGCCAGGGGAGAGCCAGGGAGAAGAGTGGCGATGATGTGGGTGGTGCTGTGGTGGTAGAGGGCAATAAGGTATGGCTGATCATGAGGTTTTGGAGGCTAGATGGCAAGGGTTGAGATTTCTAGTGCTGGTGAGAAGGTGAATGTGGGAGCCGGAGTGGGAGCATGAGGAGGGGGTGCATACTTGTAGGGGTGCTTGGAGAAGGGAGGATGGGGGATTTGAGGGCATGGAGGGGGAATTAGCTCGCCTACAACTCGTCCTATGGCCAATTTGGTAGCGACCCACCTACTATATGTCGCGCTTGAGTTGCATTCATGTTGCAACTTGACTTGCGGCTTGCAGTCTAGCTATAAGCCTCCAAATATGTGAGTTGACCTATCCTACAACTGGACCAACATTTTCAGTTTAACTGCAGCCCCTTAGTTGTACTACTACATCCACTTCCTTGTAAATGTGACAAATAACACCTACTATCGCTTTGCTATCAACTCTAGAAAGCTAGTTGGGGTTTTGATCCTCCTAGATCAAGGGATATCCATGATGACTTGCTTGATATTAACAAGGGAAAGTTGGAGAGATGGATAGCCTCCTACCAGAGGAATTGGGACATTTATGGGTTGACATTGACGTGTGATGGTTAGACAGGGCTCAACAATTGAGGCATCATAAATTTTTTGAGATATTGTGATAAAAAATACATTTTTTGATTAGTCTGCTAATGCTTCTGACGAGTGATGAACACGCATGTTGAACTTGGATCTGGGTCATTGATTAATAGGGAAGCATCATATCATGTAGGTGGTTTCCGATAATGGACCACAATGCAAATTTCTTGTGGATATTTTGATGATCAGGAGGCCATGCATGTGCTCCCCATTGAATAGACTTGATGCTAATGGACAAGGCAAGGTTCGCAGGGTGAAGTAGGTGGTGGAGATTCTAGGCCATAGCTATTCATATATGGCCATACATGATGAAGTAGGGTGAGGTCAGCAATCACCCACTTTGCGATGCACTACATTGCACTTTATAACCTCATTGAGGGAAAGGTAAGCTTGTATTACGTTTTCATCAGTGTAGAGTGGTAGGAGAGCAGACGTGCTCGTAGTTGCATGGAAGGGAGCCATATGGAGGGCTTAGTGACACCAGCAGTTTTGGAAGCGGATTGAGAGAGTAGTTAAGTCACTTGCATGGTTACACCAACGTATTGAGTGCTTAGAACTATGGATAGCAGGATGTACCCCAAATAGGTTTTTTGTATCATATGATGACTGCCAAGGCTAAGATCAGGCAGGCAGATGTGAAGCATGTTGAAGAGTATCATTATGGTGAGATTGCTAGATGGGCAATGAGTTGAATCTAGTAGGTAGTCCAAGTATAATCTTTAATTCCTTATTGCTTGTTTATTCTTATAAATACTATCATGCACTCCATTGCAAGGTTTGCTGCACTAGTATCGGCATCCTAACTGGTCCCGTACCATTTTGCACTGGGCTTGAATTGACATGGTAGGGCGGAGGGAGAAGAAAAGAGAGGAAAAGAGAGAGAATGGGGGGAGGGAAGGAGAGGGAGAGGGGGAGTCTTCGGAGGCCCACCGAGGCAGTTGGAGGGCTGCTGCGCCTGCTAGAGGACTGGTGAGGAGGGGGTGCTCTAGTAGCTTTGGTGAAAAGGCAGTTATGGCAATCAAAGACCATATGAATTCACGTATTGTTGAATATTGACTCCATCTGTTCTAATATTTTATGATATATGGTGTCTAATATGCAATTTACTTGATTGCATTTGATGCTATATGGTGGTCCCCTTTTGGACTATCATCTAAAAACTTCAGGAGATCAGTAATCCGGATCCTTCTATAGATAGTCTCCTCCATTGGTTGAGTACAATTGGTCAACCTTCTCATTAATGCACAACAAAGGAATTGCCTGACATATAAGAGATTGAATAACTTAGTCTATGTGCACTGCAATCTATGACCTAGATTGAAATGCATCCATGAGGTGTAGCTGAAATATGATGACCCACCTTATAATGGCTTTGTATATATATAAGGATGAGGATTCCATGACAGGTTGGCTTAGGGGCCAGCAACAGCCAAAACCCGAGCAAAGACACCTCATTGACCACCTAGTATGATGGCAAAGAAAGCTGGGATGAATTAGAGCTATGGGCAGAGCAACAGTTGCCACAATTAGAAGCTGCCAATGCCCAGCAGCTGGAGCAACCATAGAGGTCAAGGAGAGCCAATCGAGATCGTAAGGCTCTATATGTGAGACCTTCACTGAGAGTTATGATAGGGAGATGTTGAGGAGAGGTCACCATGGCACCTAGACTAGTTAGGAAGGTTGGACCAATCAGGGTAGTGTTTTTAGGTGAGTCACCCAATAGTGCCAATCAAGAAAGGATAGCTGTGGCAAGAGAGCAGTTTGTCAGAGTAGCAAGAAAGGGATAGGAAAGAAAGCTATAAATTTATTAAAGAGGGTTGGTATGGGGCCATTTCACTCAAATCCTGAGACCACTAAGCCTTTGGATGTTTGGTTTCCTAGATGCCCGCATGACAGGATTGATAGTTCATGGTACTAACGGCAGTCCAAGCAATGATGCATTTGGTTACAAGGGAGGTAGCAGTGGACATGGCGAGGGTGTGTATGACTTGCAGCCACATAGTCTGAGTCAATTCACTGGCGAGTCTTGTTTCACTCATGTCATGCAGGATGGAAACCATGGTGATGATGCACAATGAAAAGCTCATGAGGATACAATGACATATATGAGATAGGCCCCTGAGGTGGCTCAGGATCCAGTATTGCTACAACTGATGATATAACATGTGTAGTTTGGACATATCTTGATCCTCATCAGATGCCGGATCCTATTTTGCACAACAAAACTATAAACCTGCATTCATATTCTTCATTTGAGACGAATGTTAGTGGCTGCTAGCCTTCACAGTCTCAGGCAAATTACGGGTTAGGTTTTTTTGCCATGATCTTTCCTCGGGTGCGATGGCTAGCTTAGTATCTGATTGAATCGGTATTAAGATGGCTATGTAGGAGTTCTAGATTATTGTATATAGGATTGGGTGTAGTATTTAGGTTAGAGTCAAGTCCAAGGTCCTAACTATAAACGAGACCCTAACTTGTACAAGTGATATAGACACTTAATGAGGGATTAGATATCAGTATTTTTTTTAATTCAAGTATATTAAATATATATTTTCAAGTTAAAAACTATCTATTGTCTATTTTTATTTATTACAAGGCATTAATCAAGCAATTATATGATCTCTGGGATCCATATAAAAATAACTAACATTAAAACAATCCTAAAATCATATTTCCAAGACCTCTAAACCTTAAATTACCCATAACAATGAAAATAATTGAAAAATGAAAAATTGAACCACCACCCTATTGGTATGCTTTTGCATATTAAGTGTCTGTATGGTACGATACTGAGATTGCTAATCTTCAGCATGTACTAATGTATAACCTCCATTCGCAAGGTCGACCATAATCAGGTTGAGAGTTATAAAATGTATTTGAAATCAAAATATTTTCACATTCTAATCAGATGTCTTGTTCAAAATTGCTACTCAAAATACACATTTTCAAAGGAGGTTTGAAATGTGCACTTTAAATAATTTCAAGTATTTCATCATCACAATTATTCACATGATCAATCCAAGTTAATAAAGCAACATATGCAGTAAAATAATGCAATTATGCAAGTCATCCAACATAAGATTTTTATTTTCAAAAAGTATAATTTGCAAAAATTTAATAAAGTTATGTCAGCATAAAATATAATTTACAATAAAATGTTTTGAAAAAGCTAGAAGAGGACAATGGTTACTTTCCTCTAGCACTACCTTGACAATGTTCAAAATATACAAAAGGTACCCTATCAAAGACTTAATATTCATATGATGCCATTAAGGTAATTTTATAATCTAAAATTTCACAATTCCTGAATAATTTATGAACTTATTTCTAGGAACCTGAAAGTCTTGAACGAGTTATGGATCCTAGAAGTCACAGTTGGCTAAAAAGTAAAGCCAGCTATGACTGACATGAAAACCCTCTAGGTCCACTTGAACCATCTGATTATATCAACCAAAAGTCAATTTTTTGATATTTATTTGTACCACTATTTCACATTCTGAGTTGCAGGAAACATATATTGAATTATAATAGCTGAAATACTATGTGTAAAAATCTAATAAATATAATTTTATTATACAGAAATTAAGTTTCTGAAATATAATATACAGAAACTTAATAATCAGAAATTGAGGTCATTGTTACATAGACAGAAATTAATGTGTCAATTTTTAATGTCACAGAAATTAAGTTATAGGAAATTAGGAATATAATATAGAAAAATAAAAAAATATTTTGAAATTTAAAACCAATATGAATTTTCAGAAAATTAGTTTGAGAGTAAAAGAAAATAAGATACAACTCAACTCAACTAAGCCTTAATCCAAAACTAGTTGGGGTTGGCTGCATGAATCCTTCTTCATGCTGCTTTGTTTAGGGCCACACTTTCTAAAAGATATAGTGATATCAAGTTCTTCATTCTACTACATCCCATGTGATTTGGTCCCTTCTTGTCTACATGTATGACACCTCTCCTTCATAATGGTGGATCCCTTGACTGGTATTGTATATGTCCAAACCATCTAAATCATCTTTTCAATTTTTCTTCAATTGTTGCTATCTTTGTCATTCTACAAAAGGACTTCGTTTCTTATTGTATCTTTTCTCGTATTACCACACATTCATCTCAACATTCTCATTGCAGCTAGACTTATCTTGTGCACATATTTTCTGATTGCCCAACATTTAGTACGATAAAGCATACTGGTCATATGGCTGTTCTATAAACTTTTTCCTTCAACTTGGGAGATATCCTATGATTATATAGTATCCTAGTTGTAGTTCTCCATTTTATCCAAGTTGTTTTAATCCTATGGATAACATCCACATCAATATCCCCTTACGAATAATCAATCTTAAATTTTGAAAATGATTGCTCTTAAGAACTTTGTGATCCTCAATTTCCATTTCACATTCATCTCTTTTTCTAAGTTTACTAAAACTACATTCCAAAGTATCTAGTCATGGTCCTATATAACCTAAAACCCTTAGATTCTAGTACGCTCCTTTATCCTTCCAACTTATGATTACTCCAATCTTAGTTTCATCCACTAAAATTATATCATCTACAAATAGCATACACTAATAAAAATATTGTTTTGAATATGCCTGGCAAGCTCTTAATAACTAGTCCAAAAAGGTAAGAATTTAGAGTAGATCCTTCACATGAATACTAGTGTTTGGAAATTCACTAGTATTACCACCAGTAGTTTTCATATTTGGTCATGCCTCACCTATTTAAAATATGATAAAATTGTGAATAACTTCTGTCAAAAATGAGAACAAGTAGAGTTTTTGCTCTTTTTATTAGCTTGAGTGGCCTTTAGATCTAATTTAGAGTTTATCGGCCATGTTTGGCCCTAGACTCTTCCTTGTTTTTTCATCTTTCCTAGTAGTGTTTGCCAAACCGTCCCAAACCGGAGGTTCAGACCATGCCGAACCATACCGCGGGATATCATCCAATTTCGGCAAAGAAAACAGCACAGCAGACATCTTGGAGGGAGAGAGAAGAAAGAGAGGAAGAGAGAGGGAGGAGAGGAGAGGGAGAGAAAGAGAGCGCCTTCGACGGCCGTCGGAGGTCATCCAAGCTTTTGTCGAGCTTGATAAGGGTGGAGGGAGGAAAGGAGAGAGAGATGTTTATCGGATCACCGAGGCCTCGGAGGCCTCCGGACAGACAGTGATGCCGCCGCGACCCTTCTGACGGCCGGCAAGCTAGTGTTCAGGGAGGCTGAGGGCGGCCGAGGCCGAAGGAGGGCCTCTGCCCTTTTCTAGTTCGAAATAGGGATTCACCTCTGTTTTGTATTTTTTTTTGATTTTTATCGGACGAAATCGGCAACACAGTTGCCGACTTCACCATATTTTCTTTTTTTTAATAATTTCAATAGAAAAAAATATGAAATAAGGGCGAACCCTTATTTCAAACTGGATGAGGGCGGAGGCCCTTCGGCCTTCCTCGATGCTAGCTTGTTGGCCGTTAGAGAGGTCATAGCGGCGTCGCTGTCCGTCTATAGGCCTTCGAGTGCTTTGATGACTCGATAAGCATCTCCCTTTCTCTCTCTCCTTCCCTCCCTTCACTTTTATTGAGCTCGCCAAGAGCTTGGATGGCCTTCAGCGGCCACCGAAGGCCCTCTCTTCCTCTCCCTCTTCTTCTCTCCCCCCTCTCTCTCATCCTTCTCCCTCTCCCCTTCTTTGCCTCATCGATTCAGTCCAGCATGGATCCGTACCGAACCGTATCACCGGTCGAGTAGTACGGGGTCCGGTTCCAGTTTCAGTTCGATGGTCCTTGTTTCCTAGCCTCTAAATCATAGAATAGAATAGAGGAGCTTGTTTGAGATTGTCTTTTCCCAACATCTTTGCACTATATCTTCGCTTCATCATCCTTTCCCATGGATGATTAGATCTTAAATTTCATCGAAGTACTACCATGACTTATATCCAACTCATGCTGCTTATCTCTAAACTCTCCAAGTATAGCCATCTAAAAATAATCAAAATATTCAATAGTAAACTTTGACCTAGGAATTCTATGCCCATAGTATTTTCACAAGAAATTTTATATTGCAAGGAATCCCCTTATCTTTAGTAGAAAAGCTTCTAAATCCACGAATTATTCTACTGAAAAAAAAACACACTTGAATCAAAATCGGCCTCATATTTCGAAAGCAATTTGTCGTATTTCTAATTCTTCTCTTTACTCTTTAACTTGCATTTGCATGTCCATTTTCATTGATGGTTGGAGAAAAGATAGAAAAGAAAATCCCTTATTGCTCCCTTGTATTTCGTCAAGATGAAGGGAAGAGGTACGAGGAAGAGAGCACTAGCCATTTCAGCTCCACTGAGGTGGGTGTATGCAACCATCCATGGTCCAGTTCTAGCAACCAAGGATATAAATAATGGTGGTTTGATTTTGGCAACTAAGGATTTTAAAAGTCATGGCTAATATTCCCTACTATTCACTAACTACCACAGTATGTGTCATGATAGTTGTACTGCTACAATGTATAGGCTGAAAATTGTGAACTCAAATGAGTCAGGAAAAAAAAAAGGTGTAAGCCGAGCAGTATAGGATGATATGCATTCAATATGGGGCAGTTTGGTCTGGAGTGGTTCCCCAAGAACTAGTGCTGAGGGGTGTTGGTTTTTGATCAGAACAGCATGTACTCATTGAAATGCTCAGTTCCACAGTTCTTACTAGTAACATGGATGGAAAAATATATCATTAACCAGAAAGGACTATAGAACTCTAGTGTTATCACTGGAATGAGCAAGAGCAAGAAATCTATTGTGTGTTTGAGATGAAGTTAGTGAGTCTTTGGTGCTGTTCAATTGAGCAAACTATGCTGATTATTGAATTGAAAGTTAAACTATAAGGGAGAGCTCTATGGAATATTTGGGCATGTTGAAGTTCCAATGCATAGAAACTTCTGAGACACACACAGCTGCACATGCAAGCAAACATTTTGAAGAAAGAAAAAAAGATCTTGTATGTTGACAATTTGATTGCATTTGTGGGGGGAGATAGAGAGCATATGAAAACAAATAAAGATTGGTTGGAGGCTGATATAATAGAGGTTGTCTAACAACTTGGTATTGTCTTTCTAAAATAATAGAATGTGCTTTCTAAAGCTACCCATCCTCATAAATATCATATAATAATGTTTTTTTATGAGAATTAATAAAAAATTCCCAATGGTAAATATGATTGACCAAAGAGCCTCTTTCACTCCCTTCACTCGATTAAATAATGGGTGTGTGCGAATGATGGTAGGAGTATTACCTTAGAATCGCTGGAGTCAAACACTATGAAACCATCTCCTAGGGTTTGAACCTAAAATTCCAGTCTGAACCTAAAACTCCAGTTTGAACCTAAAACTACCTCCTAATGGAGGGAGGTTCACTTGCTGGGCTATAGTCGACTTCTATTATATATCTTAATGAATCAACTGCAATAGATGATTTTTTTTAACCACAAAACTGTGGCTCTTGATGAACATTGCGTATGAGGTTTTAAGTTAATCCCACATCAATTGAATTACTATTTCTAGATAAGATTAAGTTTTGTTAGATGATGTGAACTATTGTTTGGGGTGATGAAAATCACCCGAACATTATGAATCCATTAACACATCTGACAACTAATAGACTGTATATCTTATTTTACACATACAGAATAAATCATGTCCGATTTGATAAATTTAATGAACTCGTCAGATGATTAAGTTGTTTCCAAGACTTCCTAAGCTGAGGAATGGGCTAAGTTTGGTCTGCCCTTCCTGTTTTGATACATTCTAGCTCATCCCGTTGTCCTTTTCTTTTTTTGGTACATCATCCCATGGTCTTTAAGGCCACCTAATAAAAAAGAAAAGGCCAAATTTGATCCACTTCATATTATTGATCTGACTAGCACATCAAATTACTTTTAAAGCCATTGCATGGGATCGACAGACTACAATTACACCATTTTATTATAATGATGTGTATTGCTTATATGGCATCCTTAAAGCTGTCATAAATTAATTGGTCAGACATGACCTCTTTGGATTTAATTTTGCTAACTTAATACTTGTCCGCTGGTATCCAGAACCACTAATACAATCAGTTAACTGTATTTAGCCTGTATTCATATGATAAACTATTCATCTGATGGCCCTTTTGAGTAATTCTAATGAAAAGGCTGCACATGATCAACTGCTTATTTCTATGGTCTTTAGCTCATCCGTGCAATCTAGACCAATGTCCAATCTCATAATTCTTTAAAACGTAGGCTCATGAACTGAAAGATGGTGTCTTGTGCAATGGATCTAAAGATAGGTCATTTCTGACATGTGTCACTGAAAAGCCTTTAGATTCAACAAGAATGATTGTATGGGCTCCAAATACTACAGTCAATATCACCTCTGGTGCTGAATTATTTTAACAAACTTGCAGATCCGACAGTAGCCTTCATATGTGTGTAGGATTTAACAGCCAAAGGAGACCCCAATGTCAAGGTGTTTAAAGAAATCATCAAATTCTTTCATCCATATTCATGCCAAGAACATTTGCATATTCATGCCCATAACATTTGACATATGACCCTCTTAAGATGACTTCTATTGAGAGTATTTTTGGAATTTGTCTTCCAAACCATTAGATTCTTGAAGGGAAGGAAATTCTTCCCATCCAAACCATAAGGGTAATAATGCCCTTTGCAGTTATAAGGAGGTTAACCTAATCTGTATTAAATTAGGGGGATGTTTGGTTGGGAGGAGTGGGGGTCTGGAATTGGAATCAGAATGAGTGACTCCCATTCCAACCGTTTGGTTGGGAGAATTCCCATTCCGATTTCAATTCTGGGGTGAAATGGAAATGGGTCAATTTATATAGAACTCAATCCCGACTCTCCTCTATAGATTCAATTTTTCATTCCAATTTCGATTCCGATTCCGATCACGAACCAAACGCTTCGGGAGATTTGATCATTCTGATTTCGATTTTGATTCCAAGCCATTCCGATTTTCATTCCCATTCCGATTCCGGTTACGAACCAAACACCCCCTTAGATATCTCTGGGAGGTGTCTCAAAAGAAAGAACCCTATCTGAAATTATTATTATGTAGCTTGCAGGCTGGCAGAACTACACCTTTTCTAAGTCTCATCTTTTTGTCTTTTACATCTTTTTGCATACATTAGGATCATTAGTCCATTAATAAAGAGACTCCAAGAGATTTCCTTATACAAGCACTACTCCTGAAAGTCATTTTTTTTCTGCAACAGTGGCCATTGGTCTCATTCAACATAGCATGAACACTATTTCAGTAGAACACTCCGCTTAACAGAGATCATAGGGAAAGGAGATTTGCTCCAATAGAGTTGTTGGCTCTGGAACAACGATCATTGGTCCTATTCAATATACAAGGGGCATAACTCTAACAGAGTCCTTAACTCTATAGAAGAGTTCATGAGTCTCTTTTGACAAAAGGAACACTGCTCCATTATTAGGACCATTGCTTTTTAAAAAGGATCGTGAGAAAAATGGATACTCCATTCTTGATGGGGAACCTTCTTTGTGAGGAGCACAGCTTCATTCAGAAGAATCAGAACACATAATTGGCTTCATTTTGATTAAAAATTCTTCATTATTGTTGGAAATTTTCTTTGTCAAATAGAAGTCCTCATTCAGTTTCAAGAGCTTCTCATTGTGAAGAAGAGCTCATCTATGGTAGCAATCTTCTCTATCGAGGACCGCTGCTCATTGCTGAAGAAATCACTCTTTTGATCCAAATAGTATATCCAGCATTGGTGGGTATTCATTTCCCAGTATAAGCACTGCTTACCATTATTGAAAGAAGCTCTACTTCAGTTCTAGGGAGATCAGTTGTCTTACTTTAGAAGCATTAGTTCAATTTCAAAAAGAACATTGGTCTCGTTAGTGTAAGATCCATCCTAAAGGAAGATTTCTCTCTTATGCTCCATTGCAAAAGCACTCCTTCAAGTCCCGTCAGACCATTAGTCTCATTTCTGAAGCACTGCATCAGTATTATTGAGACAAATTTTCTCATTTTAGAGGAGCACTCCATTCTAAATGGTGATTTTTCTCACATGAGAGCATTGCTCCATTATTAGAGAAGCATTGCTTCAATTAATAGCACTACATTTTACCAGAAACCATTGGTTTCATTAAAAACAAGAGATTCTTATGGTTCTAATTGTAAACTCAATTTTAACATTTTTACTACCAATACTCATCGATTCTGCATGATGAAGTCATTAACATAAAGAAGCTGATACGCCCAAAACCAGAGTTATCAACCATCCAGGTGGTGAAACAACTCATAAGAAGTCCACCAACAATCAAATTCAATCAATCATTTATGGTTAAAAGAGATTGCAAAATGGGTGAGAGCAAGGATAGATAAAAAGCCTCTAAGAACAAATAACTCAATCAATTACTTTAATGCTTGAAATGTCTAATCAATTACTTTAATGCTTGAAATGTCTAGTGAATAAAATAATGACACCTTACTGTCCTAAGAAATCTATAAAATGAGTCAAAGAGAAATATTACTGAGAAATAAATAAATACCTTCAAGATAGCATGTAAAATGGCTGGTGGATTCCATAGTGCAGTCTGAAGTCCCAGTGTTCATAGTCCAGTAATCCTTCATTAAGATTACTAAAACTTGCATAGTGATGTAGTTCTTAATAGTGGAAGAAATTCATTTAAATGTTTAATAAATGTATCAAAACAGAAAACATCTTCAGAATTTCTTGTTCTTGTCATGTAGTTTTCATTACTTATAGAACTTGCAATTATGCAAGGTTAAAGTGGTGTTTACTGGGGACTCGTCTGCTTCAATAGATTTTCTGCTTGTCAGTGTATATCTTGCTCCAGATGCCTGGGCATTATTCTGAATTTTAATTTTTCCTTGCAGTATGTGGATAAACTTCTAATTGGCAAAGAAACAATCCAGCCTGATATTCCTCCACAAACAATCCGCATTTGGGATGCAGTCAAATCTAATGATATACGAGGAGCATATTGCCTCCTTGTGGCATCAAATGCAAGTCCCAACAGCAGATATGATGAAGTCAGTAATGATCTTTATCACACTGCAGATACGCCAATGTCAAGAAGTAGAGGATTTACAGAGAAGCAATTTGATCCAGCAAATTGTCAGAAAATTAAGGATTCCAGTGAGCCTGGTAGTTGTATGCAAGGTTGTTCCCTACTACATTTAGCTTGTCATGTCGGTGATCCAGTGATGGTGGAGTTGCTGCTACAGTTTGGTGCTGACATTAATATCCAGGACTTCCATGGAAGGACACCTCTTCACCATTGTATCTTCAAGAAAAATGACAGCCTTGCTAAGTATCTTCTTAGAAGGTATGAATAAGAAAATGGCACAAGTGATGATAAGGACCCTGCTTCTCTGTGGTTGTCTGGTCTTGCCACATCTTAAATCATTCATGTTACTTGTCTTCTTGGATAAAACAGGACTTGTCAACTTGATTATAAGATATTAGGATGAAGTAGATATTTGCTAATATACCTGCAGCACACCCAATGAATGAAACTTAAGTCATTTCTTGTTTTGATAATGCAGTTAGATATTTGCATGTATATACCCAAATAGCTGTCATATAAATTTTGCTAATGTTATCACTCTAATACATCTTGAGACTTGAGTTTGGGAAGCAAATAAATAAGTAAAGCACCATCTTATTAGGCATCAACCTGAATATTTGCAACTACAATTGAGAAACACCTCAAGTAGAAATGTGGCATGTTTGATATACAATCACTGTACTGACTTGTATGCTAATGAAACAGAGAGAAATGATTACATATCGAAACATGCTTTTGTTGTAAATCATGCATGGTTATTACTGGGAGTTTGGCCTCATGGAATGAAAGTGACTATGATGCTTATCCAAAATGTTTACAATGAGATGGTCATTATGGGTACATGATTGTTGACATGGTAAAACAAGTGTGCCGATGGTCAAAATGTACTGCAAGCAAAATTAAATGACTCACATGGTAGCTGGGATGTGGACATTGAGATGGTGCATCAACCTGATAGCTAATCTTGGGGGTTTATGCAACAGCAAGGACAAATGTTAATAGTCAGTATTCTTGAAAATTTGAATCATGATATTGGTTTCTGAAACTGCAAGGCTGACAAGTTTAATGAAGTAAACTTATTTCCAGGTATGCTTATGAGATTTCAAGAAATATGATGAATTTAGTCTCATGGTAAGTATCTTGAGGTCAATCCATCGCGATAAAAAAGGCATGGGAAACTAACATTACAAATATTAGATTGGTTGGTCCTGGAGTTGCATAGCTAAGGTAATATATATGTAAGTTGTTAACACAATAAATCTTAATAAATGTTTCATGTATAATTGAGTGAACAAATGGGAATCAAATGCCTGACAGTGTTTTTGGGTGAGGGAGTTGGCTTAGTCCAGTCAGTTTGAAACTTGATAAAGCAATTTATGGTTCTACAGATTTACAAGAAAAAAATTGATATATGTTAAACAGTAAAAATGATCCAGATCTCTAGTCAAGAGTCCGGAAGGTAGCTGACACCAAGACAGTCTAAGGATGCTTCAAAAGTAAATCTACCATGACCATGGACACTGGAATGTTTGATATTTTGCAACTAATCATTGACAAACAGTGCAAGATAAGGTTCAGAATATTAGTTGTTGAAGTGATTAATGGTCAAACTAACATAGCCACATGGTTGTTGAATGTAACTGACTTTTTGAGAAGAACAAGTGCGAAGGGCTTGTTGAGACCAAAAGGAAACAAGAAAGTTGCTCATGTGATGGCCAAACATAATAAAGCCATGGAGGTAAGAACCCTAATGAAGGAGGCAAATAAGATTTGATGGCAAAACATCTAGAAACTAAAGGGATAAAGTGAAGCCTGGGGAAATTGGCATGGGGAGCATATAAGGATGATAAAACAACGTAACCAATAAATGGAGGTAGTCAAGGTTGGGCTGATATTTTTCACAAAGTGGTTACGAATAATGGGCCTTATGAACTATCAACATCATAGACAAATAAAAGTGGTCCAATACATAAAACATGTACTTTTTTTTAAAAAAAAAAATCCAGATATTAGAACTGAAAAATAATACAAAGCATGCTGGACAGAATAAAAAGAGGTGATAGCGATTTTATAAAAGAATAATTAATTAAGGAACAAAAATATGCGCAATAACCATATAACATCATAGTTTCAGACAAAGATGCTGATATTTGACAATATCAAGCACCCCAAAAGCTCTGGTATGTCGACTGTTGCAACAAGGTAAGGACATTGATTTGGTTGTCATGGTTTGTTTTGATTTCAGCAAGGCGGTTGTATGATTCCGCTTGCTGATGGATAGCAATAGTTTGGTAGGTTGTATTTGCACAAACTTCATAGTGGAGTCAAGATGTAGGACAAGTCAATTCAGTGTTATA
Source organism: Elaeis guineensis (assembly GCF_000442705.2). NCBI lineage: Eukaryota > Viridiplantae > Streptophyta > Magnoliopsida > Arecales > Arecaceae > Elaeis > Elaeis guineensis. The sequence continues at coordinate 67,220,703 of NC_025996.2, forward strand.
GTACTATAAGACTTCTGGAGGAATGCCACAAGTCATCAATTAGCCTCTCATTAGGCTTTTATAGAAACAATATACAATTATGAAAAGATGAAACACTATAAAAAGGATATGAATGAAGAACAAGTTGAAATTCATCTGCAAACTCTCTATGGTACAATCTGTGTTTGGTTCACAGGCAGCAATTAGAGTATATAGACCAGAATAACAAGACATGAAATTGCATTAAACAGTTCCCGTGCTATAGGCTATTACTCTTACCAACAACAAAATCTGAACTATGATGTGGATGATTTGGAGGAATGTCTCTTTATATTGAAGTACTCTTTTAGGGTTCTGATAGTCTATTAAAGTTTTTGACTTTCAATTAGTGCATTTTCTGCAAATTTCTATTCGGACAGGTATCTGGCAATCACACAATCTTTCTTGGCTTTTTCGAATAATCTCGGTTGGATAGATACCATCTCTCATCAGCTTTCCGATCTCTCATCGGCTTTTCAAGGTTTTTTCTAGATGATTTAATGCATAAAGTTGGCTGTATTGGAAAAGATCATCAACAACCTGAGTGAGATTCAAAAAGAAAATTGAATTTTACGGACAACTTGAAACATGAATATCTCCCAAGTAATGTGAAATTTTTAGGAAATTTTACTGGTTATGAGAATCAACGTATATGCTGGAATCTACTATCCAAATTCTAAAATGAGTTTGTTCATATTATTTGTTATTACCCAGGGGTGTGCGTACATCAATTAAAGATGGTGGGGGTTTAACTGCTTTGGAAAGAGCAATGGAGCTTGGAGCAATTACTGATGAGGAATTATTTATATTGCTTTATGGGAATAATTGATGCATGCAGCTCTACTCACCAGAGTTGGCCTTTGGTATGTCTTGTTTTACTCTTCATTCTTTTCATCTGGTGCTACATTCAACCATTATTTATAAATCTAATGTAACATTCCAGGTTATTAAAAAGTAACAAATCACAAAATAAAATGATGGAAGAATTCAGATTTCTATTATATGGGAGTCTGTAATATTAGACCCCAAGCATGAAATATCAAAGTGTAGACTGGAAGATTTAGATTTCCCGTTGTATTTTTTTCGCATTTGATATGTGCATTACATCACCATATATTTCTGCATCTTCTAATTTAACTTTGAAATGCAATGATTAACCACTGATTCGGCCCCAAACACTGTAGTGTAACATTTAGTTTGTCTGCAGCCTCAAGTCATCTATGTGTCCACATGAATCAGTATAACATCCTGGTTACGTAAATATTAAGCAGTTGCCATGTCTTCTCTTAAACATTTAAGAAAATTCTGAAGGAACATATCTTTAGATTTTTTAAGCTGATGACCACTAGATGGTAAATAACTTTCTAAATGTGGTGGTTGTTAGGGTTATGCTGTATTTAATTGCTTATGTTGCCCAAACATGTATAATCATAGTAGTATGTCAAACTGATTATGATGATAATGGTTTATCATCATGTTAATTGCTACTTTTACCTAATTCATTAAACAGGCCATCATGCCTTGCGCACTACATTCTTTGCAGGGGACTCTGACGCTGACCTGTTGGGGCTGCAAAGTCTTGTGCTCCCACAATTAGAACAGGTCTCGTCTTGCAACTGATCAGTACCTTGTATCTGTGATAATGTTCGAGGATTGTATGCTACTTAAGCATGGCAGTTGGAGAATGTGCTACGTGTATGGTGGTGTATCACCAATGATATGTTGATTTATGCATCAAGATTTATGTGTATGCTGAGGTAGATCAATGTTGTCTCAAGCTACAAATGCATACCGGTATTCTTGCTTTCTTTATTCACTTATGAAGGAAAATTTTCCTTTTCAAAAGAATTGTCTTTCAGCAACCAAATGGACAATGTACTGAATTATGGATATGGCCTGTTTCTTTGTCGTGAAGATTGATGATTTTATTGTTTGTCGTAAGACATGCTGGATTCTCTCTTGAACTTATCACACTCTTGATAACTCGGTGTCATCACAAGTATGTAATTTAAAAGCATCTATTATAGCATGAGGTTCTTATTGGAAGGTTGGATTCATATTACAGGAAAAGCAGCTTTGTCATGTGATATTGGCTATGGGATTGTCAATAATGCACTGAAAATGGAGAGCATGCACCGAACATTTTAGACAGCTATTTTTTTTTTTCAATAATATAATTAATATATGATATTGCTTTTAATCTATGAATCTTTTTAGTCGCTGAAGATTTATTTCGATTAAAATGGGTTTTGGACGGATGAGAATTCTGTTTAAAGAAGGGAAATTGGAAAGCTTGTATTTCGATACGATTGTTGGAAGAATCTTTTTGTCAATGTCCCCAGGGTGTGTGTGAGGAGAGTGGATATCGTATTTTTCAGTTTAGGTTAGGTGGCACTCAATGTTTGAGTTACGGTTTTAGAATCGTAGGCCAGCAGGATTCAAACGTTTTGTATTATCTATAGTTATAGAGGTGGTTGCGGTGTGGACCACACTCTTAATGTTAATTTCTTGAAAATAGGGGTAGCAATTTAAAATCAATGATAGACTACGCAAATTCATAAGCCAGATCGTTGAACATGATCTACATTATATAAAAGTATTTAGAAAATAAAATTTATATGTTTTGTGGTCTCTAATCTAATCATCAAATAGATGGCAAAATAAATAATTTTAATAGCATGATATTATATTTTATTATTATCTAATCATCAAAATTTAATGAAATGCTCAGTGATTTAGATCTTCAATTTGGATGGTTTATTATTGATTTAAAATTGTGAACTATTTTTCAAGTAGTTAACTTAAAATACTTGTGTGTGCATGTTATACATATTAGAAAACAGAAGATAGGATTGCATGCATAGATTTTAAAATCGATTTTGAAACAGCGGAAGCAGGTCTAGATTAGATCTTTTAATTCATATGCAATAGATCAGGTCTATATCTATCGTTTTTGGATCTATGATATGTATATAATATGAAAATAAAAATAAAATATTAAGATCGGATTTCAATACCTTGCGCGAGTCGAACTACACTGCAGTCGATGATCATGGATCTGAATGGTTCCTCTAGCCGCACATGTGTCCGATTTTTATAAGTATCAACACAAAATTTATTCCGATGATCTTTCTGGAGTACTAGTTTTTTTGTCAAGATCTCCTCTTTGATGGCTGCTCTGGCTTCTTCTCAGATCTTACAGACTCTTGATAATTAAGAAGAATTAGGAGGAAGAAGAAAAGAAAGAAGAAAGGAGGCTCGACTTAAGAAAATAATTTTTCTCTATTTTTTTATGTTTGGGCATCCAATTTTTAGACCCTTTTTATAGGATGTAGGAATTAAAATTAGGAGGCAGTGCCACCTTTTCTTGCATGCCAAACAAGTAGGACGTCTAACAACTTGTCGCTCAGAAATATGGAGCGATGTGAGAAAGAAATTGTTAGAAAATTGCTATGATTTCGTACGTAAAATTTAAATTTTTTTTAAAAATTTAAGTAGTAAAATAAATAAATTAAAATATTTTTTATTCATTTACATATCAGATCTGATCTAAAAATCATAGCAAGAATTTTGATACAAACATTTAATCACAATCTGAAATCTGAAAAAGGAAAAACAAACCATTAGAAAAATCAGACGGAGATCAGATCTCCATACCTCGAATCCTGCGGATGTCTCGAGTTCTGATCGTAGCTGCACACGCATCTGGCCTCTGCTGGTATGCACACAGAGCCACTTAATTGGAGCATCGAGATCACCGATGTGCTAATACCTTACAGATCTCGCTCCTCATTTTTGGATCTAGATCTCTTCTTCTAGATCTTGAAGAAGAAGATCGCTGCGCGAATTTTTTGTGCAAATCCGACGGGATCTGAACCAGATCATCATGAAGAGAAGAAGAATCCTTCTTCTTCTCTTCTTCTCTCTCTTTTCTCTTCTTAGATCTAATCTCTATCAGATCTGGATGTGAACATGAAGTGGAGAAGATGAGAGGAGGCATTGGGATGGAAGGAGAAAAGATATGGTAAGAAAGAAGACCCTCTTCACCTTAGCACATGCATCTTTCCTCCTTTTATTTTTGCGCACACCACCAAAGTTATCTCATGCCCCAAACCCTTCTTAACGCCTTAATAGGTCAAATCTTGTTGGATCTTGAGCGTTCAAATCATAAAGAAAGGATGAGATTTATTGAGATAAGAGGAGGAAGAAACATATCGCACGTACAACCTTGCGCACGCTAATACTCTCTCCAATTTTTTTTGTCACACAAAAATATATCCTTATGTGCCCCAATCAGATAATTTTATGTGCCCCAATCAGATAATTTTTATCCTATTTTGAATCAAATTTAAATATAAAAAAAATCTGAAAAAAAAGGAAACCCAAATAAGGTGGGGCGCCAACTATTGGCCCCCCTCTCCTTCACGCACGTGAAAACAAAAGGGGGCGTGTCTTCATGCGCTCCCTCCCTTTCTTTTCATGAATTTTGGAGAGAGTCTCAGGGGATCAGGACTCTCTGAATCAAGGTTCAAATAGGGCTTCAATCGGGTTCAAATCGAGTCCAAAATGAGTCGAATTCGAAAAGCTGTCAAACCTGAACCAATCAAGCTTGAAATCCAAATCTGACTTAGATAATTGAACCCAATTAACATTAAATTAAATCTAATTAAATTAAATTTGATTTAAATTAATTAGAACTTAATTCATAATTTAATCAGTCAAAAAATATTATAATATTTGTAATTAAGTCCCTGCACTAACAATTAGCAGCTGCCAAAACTATAACGATTACAAATTAGTAGTTTCTAAAATTTAAATTATCAATCTGATTGATAATTCGAATATAATCCAAGCTATTGATCAGATCATGCTTCTTTTGTGTGTGATCCTTTAGGTTTATTCTGTCTGGTAGTAAGACATACCGTGATTTCTATCACAGTATCATCGAAACTCTTTTCGATGGGCTGAAATGGTTTCAACTCACCTCAACAAAGATCGTTGATCCGAAAACGATCTTAGTGAGTTCTCACGATCCACTAGTGACGTCTAGCAATATGTAATGGCAACCTAGCAGAGCAGAAAAATGAACCCCTAGGTATAATTATCGTATAATACAATCTCTCCATCGAGCGTTCGACTTGACGGAGGTCATGAAGAACTCGTCAAACTCCATCGTCAATCATATGCTAGATTGGCTCGATTCGAGTTCATTTGTGAATCCTGTGGAAACTCTTTTTCAATATTCACATTTACTCTGGTCAGAGATTTTTCTGAACTCAGTTTTACGAATCACATAGGACTTCTTCTTTTCTATCAAGATTGAAAGATTCTATCTAGGTGCATCCTACTCCAAACAACGAACCTGAACCTACATAGCCAACATACACAGCAAGGACCCATATGGCTAGGGACTATGGGAACATGCAGTCAAACTATATAACCTCACTGTGAATAGCCAACATACCGCAGGTCAAAGGACCAGTCGCACCACTGCAGCATCGAGAAGATCACTGACGAGTGAGTAGACATCCAAGTGGTTTCTCGTATTGGTCATGCTCGCTGCAAGTTGTTCCCTAACAACCACCTGCACTCTCACCCTAGTGTCTCTACATCATAGACTCGAGACTCATCTGCCCTAAAGGAAGGTGATCCGTGCACCGATCTCGAATGGATTGATCACTGTCCTCTGTGACGATCTTTCGATCGGGAGTATTTAAAAATTAACCACTAATGATGTATGTTTCTAATTCTCAACACCTTGAGAATATACAAAATTATTTTTGTTAATTTTTAGGATAAATCATGGATACATGAGACATGATTGGTTATAAAGACTGCCCATCAAGTACAAAACATACCTTAGAGAAATGTATGTGTCAATCAAGATTGATTTTTAGGGTACACATCTAACAAACTCCCACTTACACTCAAGCCAATCTGCCATATATTTGAGCCCCATCTTCTAAAGACAGGCTTTGGTGTTTAGCTGGCTAAGTAACTTGGGCCTACCACTATTATGTGGAGTCTACTCTCAATACCTTTATGTATTTCTACTTGAGGAATCACGTATATCTCTGCTTTATGTGCATGGACTTCTGGTGAGATCTTAGCTTCTTAGCAAGGGCTATGGATCATTATCTTTACAGTACAATGTCATAGCATCTAATGGTATGACATCTAGTTCTACAACTATTATAAGAATCAGAACACATCCTGCACATCTACAGCATATTCAGCTTCCATTGGTCGATTGTTTGGAACCCTTCCAACAAATCGAAGCAACATAACTCAAGAATACATGTTGATGTAGACATTCTACCATTAATATTAGTATATCCTCCCACTCTTAGCTCAACCCTTTTTCAAAGATAAGGAATAATCTTTTAGTGCTTCTCAAGTACTGAGGGATATTTTCATTACAATCCAATGCTCCCAGCTTGGATTCGACTAATATCTGCTCATAACTTTCACAGCAAGATATATCAAGTCGAGTACATAGCATGGTATTCACCTATGCCCAAGAGGATAATGGATCCCTCTTGAAAGTTTCAATGCTGAACTCTTTCAGCACCTCTACTATGTACTTGTCTGTGAAAATCAAACATCCTTTTAGGATCTATCTCTATAGGCCATTTATTTTTAAAATATTTGACCTAAGTCTTTGAAAAAAAAATTCTATATGTAACCATATCATAACCGATGTTAATATGGGATCCTCCTACTAACCTTCATGTAATTACATGATTCCTGATATCACATCGTTGTAGGTTTTAGGATCATTCTTATGTTCCTAATCTCCCTCGAGAAATACTTTCTCTGAATCCTTTGTAAGAATACCAAGTATCTTTCTAAAGGATGAGAGATCCTATTAGATCTATGAGGGGGAGGAAATACTACATATACTGGCTCATCTTAAATAAGTTGTATAGATCTTGTGACTCGTTCTTCAGAGATTTTCTCTTTGATTTCATTCTCCCATTATTTTCAAGAAAACAGTATGATTGCTCACAATCACATTATGAACCATTGGAAAGAGAAAGATATATCTCAAACACCTTTTGGGATACCTTATAAATGAGCTCTCACAGACCTTTCCTCTAACTTGTCCACCATTTCGTATCTCATATGGTATGGTGAAACCAACTTTAGAAAAAATCTAATTTAAATTTCAGAAATCAAATCTTGCTCCTAAAGAAATAATAATTAAATTAGTGACATTCATGATGGATCGGACCATATCTTATACAGTGCCATCGCTCCTTAATATACACTGTTGAGCTAAAGTGTACAAGGAGAATTTCATCATAATATTATGCCATTCTCTTTAGATAATCGATAAATTTCTTAATTGGTGTTACATCTTCGATCTAATCGAAGTACCTTTAGGATTTTTTTGATTTATCTTTTCTACTTCATTTCTTAATTCTCTGAATCTTTCAAAGTCTTTCAGATTTGTATCTCACATACATACCTATGCCATAATGCTCATTGGTAAAGGTGATGAAGTAGTGACAACCTCCTAGTCTGGCTCATCAAATGGGCCATACACATCGTATGTGTACTAGGCAAGTATCTCAGTCATCCTATTTTTTTAACCCATAAAGGATAGCTTGATCATTAATCCTTAAAGAGATGATTCACAGACTAGATATGACTTAATAGTCAATGAGCCCAAAGGCTCATGTTCTCTAATCAGTAAATCATTTCTTCTCATACATGACCTAGGCAAAAGAACCATCTATATATTTCAGGTTATTTGGATCTGGATCTCTCAGACCCAATGACATTCACTATTTGCTCAAATAATTTTTCACAAATACATCACCATACAAATGATAAAAATTAAATCCAAACGGTAATCATCGAGATTAGATGCTTACGATCTAGTGTAACTTTTGCACCATTGCCGACTCAAAAGAGTCACTTCACCTTCCCTCAGTTCCTTCCTTCTTTAGACCTTATATTAAAGTACGTAATATGCACTAAAATCTAATGATAAGGAGAAAATCGTAGGATCAATTTTGAGCAATTCGATATACCTTTCGAACGTATGTAAATGTTTCTTTTAGGTTCTTCAGGTATGTACCTCTGAACTTTTCAAAATCCCTTAGTTACCAGTATATCGACTAATTCAGTTAAGGTGCTATAATATTTATTCATATAATAGTTTCACAAACTATCCGTATGAATCAAAAATTACAGGATCAAATCCGTTAGCAATTTCTTATGCATGGTCATATTGAGCCTTTCAAGCTCTTCAATGTCCTTGATCATCGATCATAGACAAACTATCCATCACGCATCTCATGCACTGTGCGACTCTGATCATCTCACAACTATTGCAGATGAACTAGCATATCATTGGTAGTCTATATGTCCTTATGCATACATTGGATTTCATCAACTATGAAGTCTAATTTATACCTAACCTAATTGTCAATGTCCAACCATTTGTCAAGTATAACTCGCTGACTATGGATTGGATGAGCTGATGACATTGCATTAACCTGATTAATAACATGGCTTAATTTTTAAAAGCTAAGAACTATTCTTAGATTTTTGAGCCAGAATATATATAATTAATTTTGATTAAGTGGATAATATCTAAGATGATTTGAGCTAAAGTGTTGGAAGCTGAAAGAATTGATCATAGAGAGTAAAGATTTAATTAGATGATTATACTTGTAATAGTTTGTTCTAGAGACTTTAAAAATAAATGAAAAGCTTCTACTAATTTTTTCAAATCTTTCACACTCCTCGGATGGAGAAACGAAAATCCTAACGTGATAATAAGTTCTAATGGATGCTACGGTCCCATCGATGTACGGCACCTCACCTAACGTTATTGGTGACATGTATATTAATATGTGGATAACTCTTTGTATAGATGCTTCTCTAAGCATATTGCAGCGACTTGGTCTCTAAGTTTTGTGGCCTCACCTAACAAGTATTGGCATACTTTTTAGTTAAGTCTGACACACCATTCACCAGTGAGTGCAAAGCCGTCATTGGATCTCTCACCTAACAGTTATTAGGCCCAACCCCATCTTTATCCTGGGGCATCTGATGCCAATAGAGTAGTTGTGCCTTTCGATGCAATTGAATCACTGTAACCAGTCGAGAATGATCAACGTCGGAAAAGGCATCCGCATCTCTACAATAATGGAAGACCAGTAAGCTTAATATTTAGTGAGGAGATTTAGGTTCAAGTCTCTTCTAATTAGTCACATACATCTGATGTAATGACTAATATGGTTTGAATCAGCACATTACATGTCTGACCAACCTAGTTGGTATGGGTAAACTCGGGTCAACAAGTAACCTAATACAAAACATAATCTCCCAAAATGGCCAGGTAAGTAAAGATGAGTGGGGTTTCCCCCGTTGCTTTCCTTAAACACCAACGAATTGATCATGTCAGACAACGGAACCAATTAAATAACCACCATCTAATACTTGCCTTAGACACCAAACTGGTTGATTAGAATTAATTAGGTTAACCTATAGATCCAGGCTCAACCGCTGAGCCAATTTCGATCTTGACTTAATCAATTCACATCACATGTGAATCAATTTGACCAACTACAACTAAATTTAATTTTGAGCCCCTTTGACCTAATCCTAATCAACTCTTGATTAGGTTCGATCGACTACTCCAAATCGAAAAGGGTTCTAACTTGATCTAATCAATGACCCTAGTTGTAGTTTAGTCTTTAAACCTAATTTGTTAACCTAGACCCAAAAGCCCATATTTTATGCATTGAAATTTAGATCTTAAATTCATAATTTCAGATCTTATAATTTTAAATCTTAATTCTTAATTAAGTACATTATGTACATGAGTTTGGGTTTAGATTTTAAAATATTTTCTAATCTAAACTATTTATATTGTATCTCATACAATATCACTGTTTGCAGAATCGAGTCGATTCACTCTGATACACGAATCGACTTGTCACAGTGAGTCAGTACACATTGAGACAAATAGAAACTATAAACCTAGCTTACACAATTGAGTCGGCTCATCAGCAAATGAGCTGACCTACCAGGGTCTTGAGTTGACTCCAACAGAAATGAGTCAACTCATCTCAACAACTTGAGTTGACCCAATTGAGAATCAAATCGACTCCACAGGCATACTAGTCATAGTTTCAAGTTTTCATGCAAATAGAGCCTAGGATTTTGGATCTAGAGTTTTGCAGAAATTAAGCTTTAGATCGTGTGTCAAATAATATATCAAATATAATATTTTAGCGATCTAAAATATATAAAAATACATGCATAATTTGATTTAAATCTAAAATATGTAATAATTATAATTTTTTATTCACTGCTCATCTTCATAGAAAACATCACAGTCGGACCCTTACACGTCATAAGAGAGAACCCATCGAATGGGCAAGAGAGGGACTTTGATTCCTTCATCATCTTATGACTGGATGGCCATGGTGACTATCCCAATTCAATTACTAAGCTATAAGAATTTAATCTAACATATCACATATGTAATCAATTAAAAATCAGATCTAATTATCTTCACATGTCAAACATATGAACAATAACCATGAATCTATGCATGTAATAAAATTTTAGCAACCATACTGGATCTAATTTACACTCTAATTAAAATTTTAGATCTAAAATCAATTTCAGATCTGAATAACTCATGATTTATTTCAGATCTAAGATGATTTCAGATCTAAAATAATCTTGTAATCATATTACAGCATGCACAAAAATCAGATATAACTTTAATCGATGTTCTATATCATTCTAGGACAATAGTTCAGCATAACAAGATTATACCAGGACAACTTTATTTCAGAATGACGTGGATCATCTTACTAACCTTCAGATCTGATTTCTACATATCAGATTTCAGATCTAAGGGGGTTTTCATGTTCATATCAGAATCTGGCTCTGATACCACTGTTAGAAAATCGCTATAGTTTCATACGTAAAGTTCAAAATTTTTTCTAAAGATCTAAGCAGTGAAAATAAATAAATTAAAATATTTTTAATTTATTTACATACCAGATCTGATCTGAAAATCCTAACAAAGATCTTGATACGAACATTTAACCGCGATCTGAAATCTGAAAAAGGAAAAACAAATCGTTAAAAAAAATCAAACGGAGATCAGATCTCCATACCTCAGATCTTGCAGATGTTCTGGATTCTGATCGTAGCCGTGCATGTGCCCGATCTCTACTGGTATCCACACGAAGCGTCTGATTGGAGCACTGAGATCACTAATGTGCTAGCACCTTGCAGATCTCGATTCTCATCTTTGGATCTAGATCTCTTCTTCTAGATCTTGAAAAAGAAGATCGCTGTGTAAATTTTTTCACACAGATCTGACAGGATTTGAATCAGATCACTATGAAGAGAAGAAGAATCCTTATTCTTCTCTTCTTCTCTCTCTTTTCTCTTCTTAGATCTGATCTCTATTAGATCCAGACGTGATCATGAAGTGGAGAAGACAAGAGGAGGCGTTGGGATGGTAGGAGAAAAGATGTGGTAAGAAAGAAGACCCTCTTCACCTTAGCACATGCCATCTTTCTGAAGGAAAAACCGTCTTTTTCCTTGTAGGATCTTCCAGATTTCATCAAATCTGGGGTGGAATAATTTTAAAAAAAAATTATCCTATATTTATTTCAAATCTAAATCTCTAGATCTAATTTTATTATCTGATATTAATTCTAAAATAAATCTAAAAGCATGAGAAATATGAAATACCTCAAGGGTAATTTGATTACCCTGTAGATGATCGCAGCAAGCCTGAGGTTCTGATTTAGCTACGCAATCATCTGGCCTCTACCAATATCCACTCAGGCAAGACCTGGATCATCTTCTCCTCATGAATCTTTGCTCCAAAAATCAGAACTAAATCTGATTAGGAAGATCTTCAAAAGTCTTCCTTAAGTTGGAGCAGCAGCTTGTCGAAGAACTTCTGCAGCCTTCCTGTTCAAGGCATCACCACACCTTGATCTTGCACCAGATGGACGTCCAACCTTTTGGGCATGAAGAGGGGAGAGGGAGCACTAGGGAGGATGTGGAGAAGAGGAGGGGTGGCTGGCTTTTGCTGGGTAGGGAGCAGAATCTCTTAAACCCTAGGCGTAGACAGGATTTATATAGACACTGCAGCGCTGCGCAGTGCCATATCATTCGACCAATCAAAAAATTTTATTTAATCCAAAAAAATTCTGATTGGTGGAGTAATATCATCTGATCACATCAGATAAGAATCTCACTCTCTCTCCTATGTTGGCGTCAACATTGGATAAGCACAAGGGAGATGGCGCCCAAGAGTTTATGTTGATCAAGACTCCTCTTGATCTTTATCCACTTGGGGCGCAAGCCTTATCCAATTGTGGCACCCACTTTGGTGCTGATTTGGCATGTGGACACTCCATAAAAAACTTTCAATAACCTCTTGCCAAGTGGCCTTCAGTTTAAGACCCATATGTCAATATTTGATAGATGTCCTAAAATGAAAATGACGGGTGTTAGGAATTAGCAGGTGTTGTCTTAAATTCATCTCATGAATTAAGACAAAACTTTTCTAAGCTGGACTGGCTCCAGTTAGATTAGAGAAACCTTCTCAAGATTCTCTGGGTGAGTCAAATCACATTTGGCTCAGTCAAAATAAAAAAGATTGCATGAAGAGAAAGTTAGGCTTAATCATGTGCTAGCACGATTTTCTTGAACCTAATTGGATCTAATCCAAATCAATTGGGCTAGCCCAATTGATGACATCTAGATCCTAACCCTTGTTAGTGTGACTTAGTTAGGTTTAATTCTGTATGGTAATGAGACATGTCGTGATCTCATCATCGACATCATCGAAACTCCTTTCGATGGACCAGAACTCTTCTGATTCATACAATTAGAATGATCAATCATCAAGATCATTCTAATTGCTCTCAAAATTCACCAGTGACACCTAGCAGTATATGTGGCAACCCATCAGAACTGAAGACGAACCTCTCGGTGCAGCTACCTGTGTGATCGAGTTCCTCTATCATGAGTCCCGACTGAATTATGGTTAAGGTGAACTCGTCAAACCTAACATCAGTCATATGAATCAATGATCAATCCGAGTTCGATGTGAAACTCCAATAAAAACTTTTTTCTATTATTTCACTCTGTCATAGCCATGGGCTTAAGGACTCGATCTTTCGATCATTATAGGACTACTCCTCTCATCTACCGAGGTTGATAGATCCCATCTTGGTGCGATCTGATTCCTACAATGAATATGCTACAGCCAACATACACCTCAGAATTTTGAATGGCTAGAAACGAGTTATGGTGTAGTCAAACTATAACACAATCAAGGTGAACTGACGATGCACCTCAAGTCAAAGAACTAGACACACAACTGCAGCATCGAGCTAGTCATCGATGAGAAGGTAGACTTCCTTATGACTGCTCGATATGGTCACGCTTAGTACTCTCGTTCTCAATGAATATCTGTACTCTTGCTCCGATGTCTCCACACCGTAGACTCAAGACACATCTACCCTAAAAAGGATCGTACACCAACCTTCCAGATCGATCACCATCCTCGTGATGATTCTATGGTCAGGAGCTGTTTATGAGTTAGTTATGTAAATTCATGCCTTAAATTTTCAACTCTTGAAAATATGAATTGATATTTCTACTAACTCAAAGGATGTATCACAGACACAATGTGATAGAAGAATAACCCATTTATTAATTTATAGTCAAAATTATAAATTTGACCTTAGATTTGTACAGGAATGTGTCAGCCAATCTGGCATCTAGGGCACACATCTAACAAACTCCCACTTGACCTAATGCCAATTGGCTACATATCTAAGTCCCATCTTCTCAAGGTGGGCTTCGATCTTCTGCTGGCCTAATGGCTTTGTCAGTGGATCTGCCATATTGTTTGTGGAGTCGACTCTCTTAACCTCGATATAATTTTTTCGAGATAATCACGGATTAGATGGAATCGCCGCTCGATATGCTTGGACTTCTGATGAGACTTTGGCTCCTTAGTTAGGGCTATGGTGCCATTATTGTTGCAGTAAAGAGGGATGGCATCCGATGACATCACTCCAAGCTCCGCGGTAAACTTCTTGTACCAGAATGCCTCCTTCGCAGCTTTCGATGCAGCAATATACTCTGCCTCCATGGTGGAATCTGCAATCACCATCTGCTTGAACTCTTCCAGCTAACTGCACCACTATTGCAAATGAACAGACTCCCAGATGTTGACTTTCGATCATCTATATCAGACATAAAGTCTGAGTCTGTATATCCCTGAATCTGGAGTTCTCCATTCTCAAAGACTAGAAACATATCCTTAGTCCTTCTCAAGTACTTAAGGATACATTTCACAGAAGTCCAGTGCTCTTCGTCTGGATTCGACTGATATCTGCTTGTGACACTCACAGCATGGCTATATCAGGTCGTGTACATAGCATGGCATACATGAGGCTCCTATTGCCAAAGCATAAGGGATTTTGCTCATGCATTCAATCTCCTCAGGTGTGCTAGGGCACATCTTCTTGGAGAGATGAATGCCGTATCTAAAAGGTACTAAACCTCTTTTGAAGTTTTTCATGCTAAACTTTTTTAGCACCTCCTCTATGTACATCTTCTGTGAAAGTCCTAGCATCCTATTTGGTCTATCTCTATAGACCTTAATACCCAGTATAAAGGATGCCTCTCCTAGATCTTTCATAGAGAACTCCTTAGACAACCATATTTTGACTGAGGTCAACATGAAAATATCATTTTCAATTAGAAGGATGTCGTCAACGTACAGTACAAGGAAGATAACTGCACTTCCACTGACCTTTTTGGATACACATGGTTTCTCCTCATTCTTGATGAAATCAAACATTTTGATCACATCATTGAAATGAGTATTCCAGCTCCGAGATGTTTGCTTAAGTCCATAAATGGACCTTTACAGCTTGCAGACCTTGTGATCATCATCACTGGATGTGAAATCAAGCGGCTGTTCCATATAGATATCTTCCTTAAGATATCCATTTAAGAACGCCATTTTCATGTCCATCTCCATATTTCATAATCGAAATAGGCTGCAATAGCAAGCAATGTGCGGATGGATTTTAGCATGGCTATGGGTGAGAAGGTATCCTGATAGTCAATGCCTTCGTGCTGACTATAACCTTTCGCTACGAGCCTAGCCTTGAATGTCTCTACATTCCCATCTGTACCTATCTTTCTCTTGAAGATCCATTTACACTGATAGGTACAATACCCTCAGGTGGATCTACCAAGGTCCAGACTTGGTTTGAGTGCATCGAGTCAATTTCTGATCTCATTACCTCTAACCATTTTTTGGAGTCGATATCTGATATCGCCTCGTCATAGGTCTTGGGATCATCACCATGAGCCCCAATTCCCATGAGAAATTTTCTCTACTTTCTCTTGTATAGTACCTAAGTACTTTTTAGGAGGATAAAAAATTCTAGTCGATCTACGAGGTGGAAGAGGTTGTGTTAGGACTGGTTCTAATTGATTTGGTTCCTTAGATTCTTTAACTCGTTGCTCTTGGGAGACATTCTTCTTGAGCTTAATTATTCTTCCGATGCCACCATCTTGAATAAACTATTTTTTAAGAAAAATAGCATTTCGACTCACAATCACATTGTGATTTTTCAGAATATAGAAATAGTATCCTAATGACTCTTTAGGATATCCTATGAATCGAGCTCTAAAAGATCTGAACTCTAACTTGTCCGCCTGCTGTCTCTTGACATGAGCCGGACAACCCCAAATTTTGAGATGACTCAAACTTGGTTTCTTACCATGCCATATCTCATACGGTGTGGTAGGAACGATTTTAGAGGGAACCCTATTCAATACGTATATTGCTGTCATGAGATAATATCTCCAAAGAAACTCAGGGAGGTTCGTGAAACTCATCATGGAACGGACCATATCTAATAGAGTCCGATTTCTCCATTCTGAAACTCCGTTAAGTTGTGACGTTCCAGGTGGAGTCCATTGAAAGACTATGCCATTGTTCTTAAGATAGTTTAGGAACTCCCGACTAAGGTATTCACCTCCTCAATCTGATCGAAGAACCTTAATGGGCTTTTCTGTTTGTTTTTCTACTTCATGTCTGAATTCTTTGAACCTTTCAAAGGCTTCAGACTTGTGTTTCATTAGAAACATACCCGTATCTGGACATATCATCGGTAAAGGTAATGCAGTAGACATAGTTGCCTCTAGCCGGCACATCAAATGGACCGCACACATCGTATGTACTAGGGCAAGTAGGTCTGTGGCCCTTTCCCCATGTCCCACAAAAGGGAGCTTGGTCATTTTGCCTTGAAGCCATGATTCACAAACTGGATATGACTCGAAAGTCAGTGGACTCAACAGTCCGAATTTCTCCAATTTGTTAATCCTGTCTTCCGCTATATGACCTCGCCTTAGGTGCCACAGATACCTATCATTTAGACTATCTCTAGGCCTTTTAATTCCTATGGCATTCACTTTTTGCTCGATATTAAATACAGATACATCAATATGTAGCTGATAGAGATCGTTAATAAGAAAACATTTGCAACTTTATTATTTTCATAAAATATGTTACAATGGTCTTTATGAAAGCTAATCATATAGCCTTCTTGTGCTAAACATGAAACAGAAATCAAATTCTGCTTGCTGCGGGCACATAATAACAGTCTCTAAGAACTAAATCTAATCCTAATGGTAATTGCAGAGGGTAGGTTCCCACGACCACAGTAGCAACTCTTGCTCCATTTCTGATGCGTAGGATCATATCCCCATCCCTTAGCCTCCTACTCTTCTTAAGACCCTACATAGAAGTGCACAAATGAGCACTAGAACCAGAGTCAAGCACCCAACTGGATGCAGAAGAAACTGTAAGATTAGATTCTAAAATGAGCATACCTCCAGAAAGACCATCCTTCTTGTTCTTCAGGGTGGCCAGGTACTGAGGACAGTTTCACTTCCAATGGCCGTCTGATTGACAGTGAAAATATTTTTCCTTTTCAGCAGCCTTCTTTTTCGTTCTGTCTTCTTCTTCTTCCCATCCACCTTCTGCTTCTTCACAGATTTTTTCTTCTTTCCAAAAGACTTTCTTTTGGAAGAAGTCGTTCCACAGTAAGAACTGAGCCTTTTAAATTTCATAAAAAGTTCAGCCGTAACCAGCATGTTCATTATCTCGACCAAGGTACACTGCATCTTATGCATATGAAGTTCATGATGAACTGACCATATGCATTAGATAAGGACTGAAGATCACATCAGTTTGAAAATCCTTATCTAAGATGACACCGAGCTTCTCAAGCTCCTCAAGATCCTTGATCATTGTCAAACAATGATCTTGGACTGACTGTCCATCACGCATTTTAGCCCTAAAAAGTTTTTGACAGACTTGATACTTGGCTGCGCGACTTTGTTCACCAAACAACTCTTGTAGGTGAGCCAACATTTGCGGGTAGTCATAATATTCTCATGTTGGCGCTGCAAGTCATCAGAATTGCACCCAATATGTAGTACCTTGCTTTGTTATCATTATCCGTTCACTTTTTCAGAGACGCTCTCTGTTCAGTAGTCGGACGTGCTGGCATGACAGGTGGGTCCTGATCCAAGACATGGGTCAATTTTTTGGAACCTAAAATAATTTTGTAGTTCTTAACCAGTCCTTGAAATTGGGTCCAATCAATTTGTGGGTGTCTAGTATTTTGGTCAGGGGGTTGGACGCAGATATGTTTCTTATAGAGAGTCAATAGTTTCTAGTTAGATTTTGTAATCAGACTTAAGCAATTGTTTAGGGGTTTTATTTTAAAAAAATTAGGCTCCCACTATTTTCTCAGATCCCTACACTCCTAGGTAGAGATGTGAAAATCTCCATGATTAGTGATTTCTAGTGGGTGGTGCGGTCTCACCGACTGGCTCATCACCTCATCTAACAGTTATTGGTGATGGGTCAACCGATGAGTGGGCAACTCTTGTCCAATGATTCTCTAATCATAGTGCACCCAAAACTTGGTCTCTAATTCATGAAGCTCACTATGCCCAGAATATTGCTCCAATCCTTAGTTAAGTCAAACCCACCATTTGCACGAACTAGATTCCTGATTGGGTCCCTCACCGTATCCGAAATATTGGGCCCAACCCATCCTCTAATCCATAGCATCCAATGCCTAATGGACATGGTTGCATCTTTTCGGTGCAACTGAACCACTGTAACCAACCGAGAACAATCAATCCCGAAAGGGCCCGCACATCCACAATGGTGGAAGACCTTAGACTTAATATTTTTTTAGAAGATTTAATTTAGGTCTCATTAAACTTGACTTGACATAGTCATAACAATTATGACTAACCTAGTGGCATGGGTTAGCTCGAATTGTTAGCCACCTCAAATCAGAACTGGGTCGACACTATGGCCAGGTAAGTGAGATCGGTAGAAGGGATATGCCATTAACTTGACAAGAAGCATTCAAGTCAAGTAACTCTCAATTAAAAATCAGTCGGTCGTATCTGCCCAACTTACCTTAGACACCAAATTATCGAACCAGAACCAATTGGGTTAGCCTACAATCCAGGCTCTAACCTCTGAGCCAAATTAGGTCTTAACTTGATCGAGTCACATCTAAATGTGATTCGACCTTGATCCAGACTTAATCCTATTAGGCTGGTCAATTATTAGCTTTCATGATCCCACCTAACCAACTGTTGATTCGATTTGATTAACCGCTAGACCTTATTGAGCTACCCAAGTCCGAAACCAATTTTATGAAAATGACTTAGATCTGAAATTTTAATTTTAGACCTAATTTAATTTCATAAGCTTAATTCATTAATTAAGTCTTGGGTTCATAAACAAAATATGTAAAATAAATTCTAGGGTTTCAGGATCTAAGATTTTGCAGAAAAGTAAGTTTTGATTTCTGATTAAAGATGAACGCGCAGCATCCCTACATGTCATAAGAACATCCATTGAATGGGAGGAGAGGGCCTTTATATCCTACTTTGTTCTTATGATCGGACGGTCATGAGGAACACCTTAATCAGAAATATAAATTTAACACAAAACTAGTTAGATCTAAATTTACATATCACATATACAATTTAAGATCTAACTAATACATGCTTTGCATACATCTCATGTATCCAAAATTGACCTAATTAACATGCTTTCAGATTTAATACATCACATGTAACATCTGAAAAATAAAATTTAAATTAAACTATTCAACATAAAATTTATTCTAGACAGTTACTAGAACAATTCTACAACTATCTAGGCATGCAACAGATCAATCTTATGTATTATCCAAATTCTTATTTTTATTTTTGATCTAAATATAACATTTATATCATCAAAAAAATAGAAAATAAATTAGATCTAAATTATATTTTAATCTCATTAAAACATAAACTTACAAGACTATTCATAGATCAAACTATTCCTAGTCTAGTCATGCATCTCATGCATGTTAGTTCTTCTCAGATTTAATTTTAAATATTTTGATTTCAGATCCTTCATATCTGATGTGACATCTAAAATTTTTTAATATCAGATAAATTAAAATTAAAATCAGATCTAAATTAGATCTGAAACTGAGCCATCAACCTAGTTCTGATACCAGTTGATGAAAAAATCACCTTTTTTCTTGTAGGATCTTCCAGATTTCATTAAATCTGAGGTGGAATAATTTAAAAAAAAATATCATATATTTATTTTAAATCTAAATCTCTAGATCTAATTTTATTATTGATATTAATTTTAAAATAAATCTAAAAGTATGAGGAAACATAAATACCTCAAGGGTAATCTGATTACCCTGTAGATGATCGCAGCAAGCCTGAGGTTCTGATT
This sequence comes from Elaeis guineensis, assembly GCF_000442705.2. Classification (NCBI taxonomy): domain Eukaryota; kingdom Viridiplantae; phylum Streptophyta; class Magnoliopsida; order Arecales; family Arecaceae; genus Elaeis; species Elaeis guineensis. The sequence continues at coordinate 67,240,588 of NC_025996.2, forward strand.
TAGCCACGCAATCGTCTAGCCTCTACCAGTATCCACTCAGTAGGACCTGGATCATTTTCTCCTCATAAATCTCTGCTCCAAAAATTAGAACTAAATATGATTAGGAAGATCTTCAAAAGTCTTCCTTAAGTTGGAGCAGCAGCTTGTCGAAGAACTCCTGCAGCCTTCCTGTTCAAGTGTCACCACACCTTGATCTTGCACCAGATGGATGCCCAACCTTTTGGCGTGAAGAGGGGAGAGGGAGCACCAAGGAGGATGTGGAGAAGAGGAGGGGTGGCTGGCTTTTGCTGGGTAGGGAGCAGAATCTCTTAAACGCTAGGCGTAGACAGGGTTTATATAGACCCTGCTGCGCTGTGCAGTGCCACATCATTCGACCAATCAAAAAATTCTATTTAATCCAAAAAAATTTTGATTGGTGGAGTGGTGTCATCTGATCACATCAGATAAGAACCCCCACCCTCTCTCCTATGTTGGCGCCAACATTGGATAAGCACAAGGGAGATGGCGCCCAAGAGTTTATATTGATCAAGACTCCTCTTAATCTTTATCCACTTGGGGTGCAAGCCTTATCCAATTGTGGTGCCCACTTTGGTGCTGATTTGGTATGTGGACACTCCATAAAAAACCTCCAATAACCTCTTGCCAAGTGGCCTTCAGTTTAAGACCCATATATCAACATTTGACAGATGTCCTAAAATAAAAATGACAGGTGTCAGGAATTAGCAGGTGTTGTCTTAAATGAATTTAGATAAAATTTTTCTGAGCTGGACTGGCTCAGTCAGACTGAGAGAAACCTTCTCAAGTTCTCTGAGTGAGTCAAATCACATTTGGCTCAGTCGAAATGAAAAAGATTGCACGAGGAGAAAGTTAGGCTCAATCGTGTGCTAGCACGATTTTCTTGAACCTAATTGGATCTAATCCAAATCAATTGGACTAGCCCAATTGATGACATCCAAATCCTAACCCTTATTAGTGTGACCCAGTTAGGTTCAATTTTATATGGTAATAAGACATGTCGTGATCTCATCATCGACATCATCAAAACTCCTTTCGATGGATCAGAACTCTTCTGATTCATACAATTAGAATGATCGATCATCAAGATCATTCTAATTGCTCCCAAAATCTATCAGTGATATCTAGAAGTATATGGTGGCAACCCATCAGAATTGAAGATGAATCTCTCGATACAGCTACCTATGTGATTGAGTTCCTCTATCATGAGTCCCGACTGAATTAGGGTTAAGGTGAACTCGTCAAACCCAACATCAGTCATATGAATCAATCGATCGATCCGAGTCCGATGTGAAACCCAATGAAAAACTCTTTTCCATTATTTCACTCTGCCATGGCCATGGGCTTAAGGACTCGATCTTTCGATCATCATAGGACTACTCCTCTCATCTATCGAGGTTGATAGATTCCATCTTGGTGCGATCTGGTTCCTACAATGAATATGCTACAGCCAACATACACCTCAGGATTTCGAATGGCTAGGAGATCGAGTTATGGTGTAGTCAAACTATAACACACTCAAGGTGAACTATGATGCACCTCAGGTCAAAGAACTAGACACACAACTGCAGCATCGAGCTAGTCATCGATGAGAAGGTAGACTTCTTTATGACTGCTCAATATGGTCATGCTCAGTACTCTCATTCTCAATGAATATCTGTACTCTCGCTCTGGTGTCTCACACCGTAGACTCAAGACACATCTATCATAAGAAAGCGATCGTACACCAACCTTTCGGATCGATCACCATCCTCGTGATGATCCTATGGTCAGGAGCTGTTTGTGAGTTAGTTATGTAAATTCATACCTTAAATTTTCAACTCTTGAAAATATGAATTGATATTCCTACTAACTCAAAGGATATATCACAAACACAATGTGATAGAAGAATAACCCATTTATTGATTTATAGTCAAAATTATAAATTTGCCCTTAGATTTGTACAGGAATGTGTCAGCCAATCTGACATCTAGGGCACACATCTAACACTTTCTTCCTTTTATTTTTGCACACACCACCAAAATTATCTCATGCCTGAAATCCTTCTTAACACCTTAATAGATCAAATTCTATTTGATCTTGAGCGTTCAAATCATAAAGAAGGGATGAGATTTATTGAGATAAGAGAAGGAGAAAGAAACATATCTCACGTACAACCTTGCGCACGCTAATATTTTCTCTAATTTTTTTTGTCACAGAGAAATATATCCTTACATGCCCCAATCAAATAATTTTTATTCTATTTCGAATCAAATTTAAATAGAAAAAAATCTGAAAGAAAAAAGAAACCCAAATAAGGTGGGGTGCCAACTATTGGCGCCCCCTCTCCTTCACGTACGTGAAAACAAAAAGGGGCATGTCTTCACATGCTCCCTCTCTTTTTTTTCATGAATTTTAGAGAGAGAGTCCTAAAGGATCAGAACTCTCCGAATCAAGGTTCATCTGGTTCAAATAGGACCTCAATCGAATTCAAATCGAGTCCAAAACGAGTCAAATTTGAAAAGGCTATCAAGTCTGAACCAATCAAGCTTAAAATCTAAATCTGATTTGAATAATTGAATCTAATTAATATTAAATTAAATTAAATTTAATTAATTTAAATTTGATTTAAATTAATTAAGATTTAATTCATAATTTAATCAGCTCAAAAAAAAATTACAATATTTGTAATTAAGTACCTGTGCTAACAATTAGCAGCCGTCAAAATTATAACGATTACAAATTAGCAGTTTCTAAAATTCAAACTATCAATCTGATTGATAATTGAATATAATCCAAGCCATTGATCAGGTCATGCTCCTTTTATGTGTGACCCTTCAGGTTCTATTCTGTCTGGTAGTGAGACATACCGTGATCTCTATCACAGTATCATCGAAACTCTTTTCGATGGGCTGAAATGATTCCAATTCATCTCAATAAAGATCGTTGATCCAAAAATGATCTTAGTGAGTTCTCACGATCCACTAGTAACATCTAGCAATATATAGTGGCAACCCAACAGAATAGAAAAATAAACCCTAGGTGCAGTTATCGTGTGATACAATCTCTCTATCGAGAGTCCCGACTTGACGGAGGTCAAGGAGAACTCGTCAAATCTCATTGTTAGTTATATGCTAGATTGGCTCGACTTGAGTTCATTTGTGAATTCCATGAAAATCTTTTTTAGTATTCACACTTACTCTGGCCAGAGATTTTTCTGAACTCAGTCTTATGAATTGCATAGGACTTCTCCTTTTCTATCAAAATCGATATTTTTCATCTAGGTGCATCTTACTCCAAACAGTGAATCTGAACCTACATAGCCAACATACACAGCAAGGATCCATATGGCTAGGGACCAAAAAAATATGCAGTCAAACTATGTAACCTTGCTGCAAATAGCCAACACACCGCAGGTCAAAAGACCAGTCACACCACTGCAGCATCGAGAAGACTACTGATGAGTTAGTAGATATCCAAGTGATTTCTCATATTGATCATGCTTAGTGTAAGTTTTCTCTAACAACCACCTATACTCTCATCTCAGTATCTCTACACCGCAGACTCGAGACTCTCTACCCTAAAGGGAGGTGATCCATGCACCGATCTCGAATGGATTGATCACTGTCCTCCATGATGGTCTTTCGATCGGGAGCATTTAGAAATTAACCACTAATGATGTATGTTTCAAATTCTCAACTCCTTGAAAATATACAAAATCATCTTTGTTAATTTGTAGGATAAATCATGGATATATAAGACATGATTGGTTATAAAAACTACCCATCAAGTACAAAACATACCCTAGAGAAAGGTATGTGTCAGTCAAGATTGGCTTCTAGGGCACACATCTAACAAAAATCAGATCTGATTCCTTCTCACACTACTGCTTTCTTAATGCACAAAAAGATAGTGTTGGCTCCACCAAGCTTTCCTATTAACTCTTGATTTATTTTCTTTCTTATCAAAACCTAGATTTGAATCAAATTCAAATAAGGAAAGAGATAAGGATGTGAGTCATCACGAGTAGCCGCCCATCCTCTTGTGCCCTCTCACTTCACACAAAAACATTCATGCCAAAACCTTTTCTAGCATGTATTACTTCTCATGGAAATTAGGACGTGCGCAAGGAGAGAGTCCCAAGGAGTTGGGACTCTAGGGTTTCCTATTTTGATTTAAACCAAATCAGATTTGGTTTGACCCAAAGAGAGAATGAAACTTAATCAAATTAAAAATCCAATCTCCTCAATCAAATCCTAATCTAATTAGAAATTAACTGAATCCAAGTCTTGATCCAATCAAGAATTAGTCTCTCTTGCAATCAGGCTTGATCCAATCAAATCCAATCCAAGTCAAACTAAATCCAATTTAATTAGACCTGATCTGAACCTCATTGCTCAATCAAATTGAGCCAATTAGCAATCCAATTACCAATTAATCCTCCTATAATTCACTAACACTTAGTGAATTATATAATTATAATTTTTGCTTAGGGTTAATCATCAATCACATTGACAATTATATCCTTCAACAATTCATAATCGTTAATCGACCATCTGATCAGACAAGAATCTCTTTTATGTGTGACTCTATAGGTTCCATTCTATCTGGTAGTAAGATATATTATGATTTTCATCATAATATCATCGAAACTCCTTTCGATGGGTTGAAATAATTTCAACTCTGTCCTTCGAGGGTCTTTGATCATCAAGACGATGCTCGATGAGTCCCATAATCCATTAGTGATATCTAGCAATATGTAGTGACAATCTAGCAGAATAAAAATATAAACCCCTAGGTATAGTTATCATATGATTCAGTTCTTCTATCGTGAGTTCCGACTTAATGAAGGCCATGGAGAACTAGTCAAATTCCATCGTCAGTGATATGCCACATTGGCTCGATTCGAATTCACTTGTGAATCCTGTGGAAACTTCTTTCCAGTATTTACACTTGCTTTGACCGAAGACTTTCTGAACTCAATCTCGTGAATCAAATAGGACTTCTTCTTTTCTACCTAGATCGATAGATTTCATCTAGATGTATTCTACTCCCAATAGTGAATCTGAACCTACCGAAGTCAACATACACAGTAAGGATCCAAATAGCTAGGGACTAAGAAAATATACAGTCAAACTCAATAGTCCACTGTGAATAATCGATACACTGTAGGTCAAAAGATCACTCACACCACTGTAGCATCGAGAAGATCACTGATGAGTGAGTAGATATTCAAGTGATTTTTCATGTTGGTCATGCTCGGTGTAAATTATTCTCTAACAACCACTTATATTCTCACTCTAGTATCCCTACACTATAGACTTAAGATTTATCTGACCGAAAGAGAGGTGATCCATGCACCAATTTAAATAGATTGATTACTATCCTCCATGGTGATCCTTTAATCAGGAGTATTTAGAAACTAACCACTAATAATGTATGTCTCAAATTCTCAACACCTTGAGAATATATAAAATCATCTTTGTTAATTTTTAAGATAAATTATGTGCACATAAATATGATTGAAATAAAATTATCTTTTATTAATAATAAATATATTATAAGTATAAAGTTAAGTTCTGAAATTACAAAATGTGTCACCCAACAATTGGCTTCTAGAGCATTCATCTAACAAACTCCTGTGGAAAAATTTGAGTGCAGGGGTAAAATGATAATTTTAAAATTTTTCAAAATTATAATTTTACAGTGAAAATTATTAATTAATCTAATTAATTAACATATATTAATCCTACATAAAGATCTAAATATGATATATATAGCATGTATTTAAATTTAAAATTTTGAATTCTCTACAGTAAATATTTTACTGTTATGTGTTCAGAACACATTACCTTCGTGCAGGTAGTCGATCGCTGCAGTCTGATCACCATCGAAAAGGTCTGATCATTGTAATATAGCCACACAGTGTGTCTGGCCTCTGTGAATCATCCACATGAAGCTCCCGATCTGATCGGCTCCTCATGAATGCTAGTCCATTGCAGAACCCTTTCGACGATCGATGTTGATCGAACTTCTTCGATTGATGTCTACTGATTCTTTGGATGCTCTGGATCGTCAGTTGAGATAGTAGAGAGATTGATGAAGCTCTCCTTGAGATTTGATGGACTCACGATACTCGTAGCTCACCTTCTCACTTCCCGAACCCTAGGCAAAAACCCTAGGGTGCTCACAGAAAACCCTACACCCACTCTTTCTTTTCTTTCCTCTCGAAATTTTTAAACTTTTCAAAACCACACAGAAAGCTTTCTCACCCCACTTTTCTCTCTCAGAAATCATGTTCGCATGCCCCACCTTTTTCTCTCTTTTAAAACAAAGCAAGACGCGTCTTAAACGCTGAGAGGATAAAGCTAGGTGGTTGCTCACTTGAATTCAAATCGAATTTGAATTCAAATGCCAACCAACCCATCCTTATCCACTCTGGGTGAGAGAAGAGAGGAGGCATGGGTTCTTGTGCATGGAGAGTTTACACGAGAAACTCTTTCTCATGTAGAATAAGTGGCGCACAAGATAAGGTGTGGCGCATGGAGTTGGTTGCCCATTCAAATTCAAACATCCTTTGAATTTGAATGGCCAACTAACCTATCTTTATCCAGATAAATGGCGCACAAGGGAGGGCATGGGAAGGCTTCTGTGTGGGAGAAAATTCATAAGAAGTTGTTTCTCGTGAATTCAAATGGGCGCAGATAAGTGAGGTGGCGCAGGGAGATGAGGTCAAAGTGGTTTCAACCTAATTGAGCCAACCTAATCAAAATAGGCCAGGCACAATTAGACTAAGTTAAACCCAACTTAATTAGGCTTAATTAGGCTCAATAAAATTTTAATCAAATTAAGAATTGACTAAGCCCAACCCCTGATCAGATCAGAGACCAAACCACCTTGGCGATTAGGTCAACACTTAACCTAATCGGGTCAAACCCAACTGAATCCAATTCAATTGGACTTGATCCAAAAATAATTACTCAATCAAATTGAGTTAATTAGTGATCAAATCACTAATTAAACCTCTCATAAATACTGAATCCAAATCCGATGGGCAATCGGGCATCAGAGTCCATCGATATGAAATCCTGATCAAAAAGTCCCAAACTAGTGGGACTCTTGACCCCGGTATCCAAAATGTGTGAAACTCATGATTAGAGAATCTTGATTCTTGATCATAGAGTTTCAGACATGTAGGACTCAAAGTCCATGAGTATTAAGACTCTTCACCAGCCATCAGATCAGATAGGAATCTCTAATGTGTGTGACCCGCAGGTTCGAACCTAAGCCGATAGCACAGGAACCAATTCCTGTACTAATCGAAGTGACCATCTAGTAATGGTACTCGATATCCAGATAGATCGAATAGTCGCAATCGCAACACTCAGAACCTACGTGAATATGGTTATTGTATAATTCATCCTTTTGACCTCTGTGTTTAGGACGACTCAGGGTTAAACTGTCAACCCTAATTAGATCATCCAAATCATGCTCAACTCAAACAGTCCTGTGACTCCTCACTAGGACTACCCTGGCCAAGGTTTTGCTAAATTGAAACATGACTGTACACAGCTCTTGAATTGGAGTGGTCAATCCCATCTTGACACACGCACCGACAAGTCAAGTACTTGACTACACCCAGCAGCCTTCTATCACTGAATTAGAAATTCGGATAGTCCAGTGCCTAAGTGCAGTAAGTTGCTTGCAAGTCGCTGTGGCGGTCTCAGGTCGGAGGGATAGTTATACCCATATCCCATTGGAGTAAATCTTGACAGCAGAAAAAGCTCTAGAGTCGGTCACGTTCAATGCAGATGTACCCTTACATCTCACCTGTATGCCATACCAGTGTCTCCACACTCCTTGGTTAAGAGGATAACCAACCATATGGCACACAATGACCTATACTTGATAAACATTATTGTCCTTGTAACAACGTATCATTTGGTCGCGAACAGGTTTAAGGACTAAACGATAAATCCATCTTTGTCGAGTCTAAATAGTCCTAAGGACTTCACCACAATACAGGAGTTCATTAGAAGATGAAACAATTTATGATGAAAAATATTAAAATAATTTTTATTTATTTATAATTTATATACTAATACAAGAATGAGCACAACCATCAACAGACTGACGATTGGCTTTGGGATACTATTCTCAACAATCTCCCACTTGGTCTAAAGCCAATCAGTGCAGTATCTAATACCCATCTTTGACTTGAAGTCGTCGAACTCCTTCACCGCAATGGCTTTAGTGAATGGGTCAGCCAGGTTCTTCTTTCTATCAATCTTCTGAAGGTCGACGTCACCTCTATCCATGATTTTCTGGATAAGATGGTAGCGGGCAGAATATGCTTCGTCTGCTGGTGTGTCTTCGGTTCCTTCGCCTGAGCAATGGCTCCAGAGCTGTCATAGTAGAGCAGAACTGGACCAACAAGGATGGGTACTACTCCAAGCTTGGTGATAAATTTTTTCAGCCACATCGCTTCTTTGGCAGCATCTGATGCAGCGACATACTCTGCCTCGCAAACTGAATCAGCCACAGTGTGCTGCTTGGAACTCTTCCAGCAGACAGCCCCACCATTAAGGGTAAAAAAAAATTTCGACACACTCTTGCTGTCATCATGATCAGACTGAAAACTAGAGTCTGTAAATCCTATAAGTCTCAAGTCCGATTCACCATAAACAAGCCACTGGTTCTTAGTATTTCTTAAATACTTCAGGGTGGTTTTAACAACCTTCCAGTATTCTCTCCTGGATCAGATTGGTATCTACTCACTACCCCTAGTGAGTATGCCACATCTGGTCGTGTACATGTCATGGCATACATGATAGATCCCACTGTCGAAGTATATAAAATTCTACCCATACGCTCTCTCTCTTGAGGTGTTGTCGGACAATCCCTTTTCGAGAGAGAAATTCCATGGCCTATCGATTGATAGCCTTTCTTGAAATTCTCCATGCTGAACTCTTTAGCATAGTATCAATGTACGTGGACTGGGATAAGCCAAGCAACCTTTTAGATCTATCCCTATAGATCCTCATCCCTAGGATGTAGGAAGCTTCTCCCAGATCTTCATGGAGAACTGTGACGACAGCCAAATCTTTATTCCCTATAATGCAGGGACATCATTCCTGATTAAGAGAATGTCATCCACATACAATACAAGAAATACTACTACTGGACCATTAGCCACTTATAAATGCAGGGTTCTTCTCCATTCTTAACGAAACCATACGTTTTGATCATCCTATCAAAACGTATGTTTCAACTCTGGGATGCCTGCTTAAGTCCATAAATGGACCTCTGTAGCCTGCATACCTTAGACTCATCTGTGGATGTGAACCCTTCAGTTGTATCACATACACCTCTTCGTCTAGCTCTCCATTTAGGAAACTATCTTCACATCCATCTGCCAGATTTCATAGTCTAGATGGGCAGCTATCGCAAGCATAATTCGAATGATTTGAGCATTGCTACAGGAGAAAACATCTCGTCATAGTCTATACCATAATGTTGACGATATCCCTTGGCAACCAGATGGACTTTATAGGTCTCCACCTTTCCGTCTGTGCCTCTCTTCCTCTTGAAGACCCACTTACACCCTATGGGTTTTACTCCTTCGGGTGGGTCAACTAGTGTCCACACATCGTTGACCTTCATGTACTCCATTTCAGATTTCATGGCCTCTAGCCATTTCTCAGAGTCAGGTCACTGCATTGCATCCATGTAGGTGATCGGATCTTCATCATTTTCATCAAGTTCAACAGGATCACCGTCCTGATCAAGAAACCATAGTATCTGTCCGGTTGACGTGGTACTCTACCAGACCGCCTTAAGGGTGCAGGAACAATGGGCTCCGGATCTGATCTAACCAAATCCGATTCAGGTTCAGCAACTTGTGTCAATTTTTTCACCTGTCGAACTTTTCAAGTTCGATCTTAGAGGCAACAGTCCCTTCACCAAGGAACTTCTTTTCCAAAAAGATTGTCTTAAGGCTGACAAACACCTTTTGCTCATCAGCAAAGTAGAAATAATATCCTTTGATCTCTTTTGGGTACCCTATGAAATAACACTTGTCAGACCTAGGTCCAAGCTTGTCTATAATTAAACGTTTAACATAAGCCGGACATCCCCAAACTCTAAGGTGTGAGAGTACTGGCTTATGTCTTATCCACATTTCATATGGCGTTTTGGTTACAGACTTACTCAAAACCCTATTTAGAAGGTAACAAGCCGATTCGAGTGCATATCCCAGATGGAGATCGACAGACCAGCAAACCCCATCATGGATCGAACCATGTCTAACAAAGTTCGATTCCTCCTTTCAGACACACCATTATGCTATGGTGTTCCAGGAGGAGTCCACTGAGAGAGAATCTCATTCTCCCCAAGATATGTCCGAAACTCATTGGAAAGGTATTCACCTCCTCGATCAGATCAAAGAGTTTTAATGCACTTTCCAGTTTATTTTTCTACCTCATATCGAAATAGTTTGAACATTTCAAACAACTCTGACTTATGCTTCATTAAGTAGACATATCCATACCTCGATAGGTTGTCTGTGAATGTTATGAAGTAGAAATATCCACCTCTTGCACTTGAGCTCATGGGTCCACATACATCAGAATGTATCAGACCCAAGAGTTCACTGGCTCGCTCATCTTTTCCAGTAAAAGGTGACTTGGTCATCTTCCCAAGAAGGCAGGACTCACAGGTTGGAAGTGATTCACAATCACCAACTTCAAGAATTCCTTCTTGAGCCAACCTGTTTATCCTGTTCTTATTGATATGACCTAGCCTACAGTGCCAAAGGTAGACTTCTGACATATTATTCATTCTAGGGCATTTACCGGAGGTTTGAACCACATTAACAGGCTGTGATAGTAAGTAAATTCCATTATTTAGTTGTCCAACAAACATTGTAACACCATTTAAAATGATATTATAAATATTTTTTTTATTAAAAATTCATAACTGTACATGGCCAAAAGGCCTACAGAAATAATATTTAATAAAAAACTTGGACAATAGTGCATTCACTCAGAATTATATTATGAGAATGGATTACAATGTTCATGATTCCTAAAGCTAGAACTGAAACTTTGCTTCCATCTCCAATGTTCAGGAACCTCTTGCCTTCATCAAATCTCCTACTGACTTGCAGACCCTGCATTGAATTATAGATATGATAAGGGCTTCCGGTATCCAATACCCAGGCAGTAGTATACAAATAGAAAAGTTGTAAGGTGTTATCATATAATTACCTTGCTTCTTCTTCGGCTTGTTCGGATCCAGGGAGGCAATATATAGAGGAAATTCCTCTTCCAGTGCCCCTGCTTCTTGCAAAAGAAGCACTCCGCCTGGCTCTGGTCGGGCTTGTGCTTCTTGGTCTGACCCTGTGCAGACGTCCCAACATGCGGCTGCACCTTCTTATTCTTCTTCTTCTTGTTCTTCTTTCCTTTCTTAAAGGATCAACATCCAGAAAAAGACCCTCCCACAACATTCACCGACTCCTTATGGAGCTGGTGGTCCTTCTTAAAGTTCTGCAGCAACCCCAACAAGTGTGGTAGTTCACTGCAGGCTTTGTTATTCGAAAATGAGTAAGAAAGGGGAGGAAGGACTTGGGCAAAGAATTAAGGATCACATCCTTACCGAGCTGCTCGTGCAAGAGAAAGCCCAGTTTACTTAGGTGCTCAATCATTTCGATATGTACAGTACATGATCAGTGACTGAGGCCCCATCCCTCATCCGAGTATTGAAAATGGCACAACTAGTTTTTGCCTTTCAACGTCGTCAGGCGTGCCAAAGGAGTCGTTCAACATTTGAAGCATCTCCTGCGGCTGGACGTTCTCGAACCTGCGGCTGAACTCATCATTCATTGCTGCCAGCATTATGCACCGAACGGTGGTGCGGTCGTTGAGCCACTTCTGGTAAGTGTCTCGGACCGTCCCTCTAGCGTTCGGGGCGGCTCCTCAGGTGTCGGATCGTTACTATATAAAAGATCTGCTCATGCTCAAGGATGATTTTTAATTTTCGATACCGGCTATCGAAATTAGGTCCCATGAGCTTGTCATTATCTAATAATGACTGGAGCGACAGGTAGTGGCCATAGCTGCATAAAGGAAAACTAGACCTTTATTAGTATATAAATTATTAATACTAAAGACTTGGACTTTAGTCTAAAGTTTCTCTCAGTATTTTAACGAATTGGTAGCCTCAACCTCCAATTCGAAGAATTACTTTAATTCCTTAGTGGGTACTAGAATCCACATAGACTACACATGAGCCCAACTTTGGTTGGTCAACCCATGTGTATCTATGGGTAGGTTCATAATTAATTGTTTCTCTAAATAACTTTTAGCAATTAATTTTGCCCCAGAACCTAATCAGTAGGCTTTGGCCTCCACTGAAAAGATCTGGTTAGGTCCAACCATTAACATGACTTGATTTGGTGAATCGGATCAATAAATGATCAGGCCCGACTTTGGCCGGCCAACCTAACCACCATCAGAAAGACTCAACCAAATTATCATATTATGAATGATAATTCCATTAGTTAATAAGCACCAAGCCTTTGGGCCTCCAGTGATTATTAAACTAATGGACTCATTATCACTCACTTAATGGGAGGCTACGACTTAGTTATCATTATAACTTAATCATTTTTAGAGATCTAATAATTTTTGAGGATTTTATTAAAGGATAGAAGAGAAGAAATTAACCAGTCAATTTCAATCCTCCAACTGACTTCACCAAGTCAGATTAAAAAAGATTTAATTAAAACCGACATTAGGAGCACCTAAATCAGTCACACTGATTTACCTAATGACATGGGTGAGCCCTAATCACCAAGTGATCTAATCAAAACCTAACTCACCAGGTTGGCCAGGTAAGTGAGATCAGTGGTGAGGATATGCCATTAACTCGTCAGAGATCGAATCAATGCGAGTAGCTCCCACTTAAAAACCACTGGCCAGACTGTCGAACTTACCTTCGACACCAACCGGTTCATTAGTTTTAATTTGATCAACTTAGTAAATAGGGTTCCACTGCGTAGCCATGAATTAAGTCCATCTTGGTCTAGTTAAAGACATGGACCCATTCAACTACAACTATTGGAGTTGAGTCTAGAGTGTCCTTGACCTAATTTAATTCAACTTTTGATTAGATTTGACCAATTACTCTAATTTAGTCCATTTCTTTAAGCTAACCTTTGGTCTAACCCAATTATGGACCTAATCCATTGAACCCATTGACCCACAAGTTTATGCAATTGACTTAGGTCTTAATTCACAATTCTAGACCAACTAGACAACACTTAATTCTTTTAATTAAGTATTTGGACTGATGGATCAGGGTTTGGTATTTTGAAAATAATTTTTAAATTTGAAAGGTTTTATTTTCTGTTCACCAAATGTATTGACTCATTTCACAAACGGATCAGCATATTTCATAAACAGCAATCCTATTGCTAATTACATAACAGAAAATAACTCAATCAAAATAAATCATGAATATTCCTTTAGATTTAATCTAACACATTCATGATAAATTTTATAATTGAACATTTACAATTAAGTCCTTTCACTGCTTCATCTGCATGAGATATAATTACATCGGTACCCCTATCTCCATAAGAGAACCCATCGAATGGGAGGAGAGGGCCTTTATACCCTACTTTTCTCCTATGACCGGACGACCATGGCAACCAACCCAATTAGACTACTTGCTACTTGGATCAAGTATATCTAAATATATCAATTTTAAAATTTAAATTTCAAATTTTAAATTTTAAAATTTTAAATTTTGAATTTCAAATTTCAAACAAATTTCAAATTTTTGAATTCCAAATTTTGAATTTTAAATTTTGAATTTTAAATTTAAAATTTCAAACAAATTTCAAATTTTAAATTTTGAATTTTAAGTTTTTAAATTTTGAATTTCAAATTTCAAAATTTCAAAAATTATGAATTTCAAATTTTTGAATTTTAAATTTTGAACAAATTTTAAAATTTAAATTTTGAATTTTGAATTTTAAATTTAAACTTTTAGATTACTACTTAATCTATGCATGCAAATATATATCATATTTTGGAACCTGGCTCTGATACCATTTGTGAGAAAATTTGAGTGCAGGGGTAAAACGGTAATTTTAAAACTTTTTCAAAATTATAATTTTACAGCAGAAATTATTAATTAATCTAATTAATTAACATATATTAACCTTGCACAAAGATCTAAATATGATATATATAGCATGCATTTAAATTTAAAATTTGAATTCTCTACAGTAAACATTTTACTGTTATGTGTTCATAACATATTACTTTCGTGTAGGTGGTCGATCGCTGCAGTCTGATCACCGTCGGAAAGGTCTGATCATTGCAATATAGTCACACAGTGTGTCTGGCCTTTGTGAATCATCCACACGAAGCTTCTGGTCTGATCGGCTCCTTATGAATGCTAGTTCGTTGCAAAACCCTTTCGATGGTCGATGTTGATCAAACTCCTTTGATCGATATCTGTCGATTCTTTGGATGCTCCAGATCATTAGGTGAGATAGTAGAGAGGTTGATGAAGCTCTCCCTAAAGTTTGGTGGACTCACGATACTCATAGCTCACCATCTCACTTTTCGAACCCTAGGCAGAAACCCTAGGGTGCTCACAGAAAACTCTGCGCCCACTCTCTTTCTTTTCTTTCCTCTCGAAATTTTTGAACTTTTCAAAACCATGTAGAAAGCTTCCTCACATCTACTTTTCTCTCTCAAAAATCACGTACGCACGCCCCACCTTCTTCTCTTTTTTAAAACAAAGCAAGACGCGTCTTAAACGCGTGAGAGGATAAAGCTAGGTGGTTGCTCACTTGAATTCAAATCGAATTTGAATTCAAATGCCAACCAACCCATCCTTATCCACTCTGGGCAAGAGAAGAGAGGAGGCATGGTTTCTTTGTGCGTAGAGAGTTTATATGAGAAACTCTTTCTCATGTAGAATAAGTGGCGCACAAGATAAGGTGTGGCACATGGAGTTGGTTGCCCATTCAAATTCAAACATCCTTTGAATTTGAATGGCCAACTAACCTATCTTTATCTAGATAAATGGTGCACAAGGGAGGGCGTGGGAAGGCTTCTGCATGGGAGAAAATTCATGAGAAGTTGTTTCTCGTGAATTCAAATAGGCGCAGATAAGTGAGGTGGCACAGGGAGATGAGGTCAAAGTGGTTTCAACCTAATTGAGCCAACCTAATCAAAATAGGTTAGGCACAATTAGACTAAGTTAAATCTAACTTAATTAGGCTCAATAAAATCTTAATCAAATTAGAAATTGACTAAGTCCAACCCCTAATCAGATCAGGGACCAAACCACCTTGGCGATTAGGTCAACACTTAACCTAATCAGGTCAAACCCAACTGAATCCAATTCAATTGGACTTGATCCAAAAATAATTACTCAATCAAATTAAGTTAATTAGTGATCAAATCACTAATTAAACCTCTCATAAATATTGAGTCCAAATCCGATGGGCAATCGGGCATCAGAGTCCATCAATATGAAACTCTGATCAAAACATTCCAAACTAGTGGGACTCTTGACCCAGGTACCCAAAATGTGTGGAACTCATGATTTGAAAATTTTGATTCTCGATCACAGAGTTTCAGACATATAGGACTCAAAGTCCACGAGCATTAGGACTCTTCACCAGCCATCAGATCAGATAGGAACCTCTAATGTGTGTGACCCCGCAGGTTCGAACCTAAGCCGATAGCATAGGAACCAATTCCTGTACTAATCGAAGTGACCATCTAGCAATGGTACCCGACGTTCGGATAGGTCGAATAGTCACAATTGCAATACTCAGAACCTATGTAAATATGGTTATTGTATAATTCATCCTTTTGACCTCTGTGTTTAGGATGACTAAGGGTTAAACTGTCAACCCTGATTAGGTCATCCGAATTATGCTCAACTCAAACAGTCCTGTGACTCCTCACTAGGACTACCCTGGCCAAGGTTTTGCTAAATTGAAACACGACTGTACACAGCTCCTAAACTGGAGTGGTCAATCCCATCTTGACATACGCACCGACAAGTCAAGTACTTGACTACACCCAGCAGCCTTCCGTCACTGAATTAGAAATTCAGGTAGTCTAGTGCCTAAGTGCAGTGAGTTGCTTGCAAGTCACCGTGGCAGTCTCAGGTCGGAGGGATAGTTATACCCATATCCCATCGGAGCAAATCTTGACAGTAGAAAAAGCTCCAGAGTCGGTCACGTTCAGTGCAGATATACCCTTACATCTCACCTGTATGCCATACCAGTATCTCCACACTCCTTGGTTAAGAGGACAACCAACCCATATGACACACAACGACCTATACTTGATAAACGTTGTTGTCCTTGGTAACAACGTATCATTTGATCACAAACAGGTTTAAGGACTAAATGATAAATTCTCCTTTGTCGAGTCTAAATAGTCCTAAGGACTTCACCATAACACAGGAGTTCATTAGAAGATGAAATAATTTGTGATGAAAAATATTAAAATAATTTTTATTTATTTATAATTCATATACTTATACAAGATTGAGCACAATCGTGAACAGACTGACAATTGGCTTTGGGATACTACTCCCAACAACTCCCACTTGACCTAAAGCCAATTGGCTACATACCTAAGACCTATCTTCTCAAGATGAGCTTTGGTCTTCTGCTGGCTGAGAGGCTTGGTCAGCGGATCCACCATATTTTGTGTGGAGTCGACTCTCTGTCTCTCGATGAACTTCTTCTCGAGGTATTCGTGTATGATATGGAACCGCCGCTCTATATACTTGAAATTCTGGTGAGACTTGGGCTCCTTAACGAGGGATATGGCACCATTATTGTCGTAGTGCAGTGCGATGGCATCTAATGGTATCATATCCAGTTTTACAATAAATTTTTTGAACCAGAATGCTTTCTTAGCAGCTTCAAAGACGGTGATGTAGTCAGCTTCCATGGTCGAATCTATAATAACCGACTGCTTGAAACTCTTCCAACTAACCAATCTTTCATTATACAAAAAAATATACCATGATATAGACCTTCTATCATCGACATCAGATTTGAAGTCTGAATCGGTGTACCCCTTCACTTTTAGCTCCGATCCTCTATCTAAGATCTATAACAAATCCTTAGTACTTTTCAAGTACTTAAGGATGTTCTTTATAGCAATCCAATGCTCTTTGCCTGGATTCGTCTGATATTTGCTCGTGACACTTATGGCAAGGACTATATCAGATTGTGTACATAGTATGGCATATATGAGGCTCCCTATTGTCAAAGCATAAGGGATCTTGCTCATGTGTTGGATCTTCTCAGATGTGTCAGGATACATCTTCTTGGAGAGATGAATGCCATGCCTAAGGGGTAAAAGATCCCTCTTGGAGTTTTCATACTGAACCTCTTCAGCACATCCTCTATGTACATACGCTGTGAAAGTTCTATCATTCTCTTAAATCTATCTCTATAGATCTTTATACCAAAAATATAGAAAGTTTTTTTTAGGTCTTTCATAGTGAACTTCTTTGACAACCATACTTTGACCGATGCTAGCATGGGAATATCATTTTCAATCAAGAGGATATCATTTACGTATAATATGAGGAATATGACAGCGCTCCCACTGACCTTTTTGCACACACATAGTTCTTTCTTATTTTTTATGAAATCAGATATTTTGATCACATCATTAAAGTAAATGTTCCAACTCCAAGACGCTTGCTTGAGTTTATATATGGACCTTTGCAGCTTGCAAGCCTTGTAATCACTATCACTAGATGTAAAACCCATAGGCTGCTCCATATAGATATCTTCCTTAAGATATTCATTTAGAAAGATAATTTTCACATCCATTTGTCAGATTTCATAATAATAAAAAGCTACAACCGCAAGCAGAGTCCAAATAAATTTCAACATGGACACAGACGAAAATTTTTTTTGATAGTCAATGCTTTTGCATTTACTATAACTTTTTGCAACCAACCTTACCTTATAGGTCTCTACCTGACCATCTAATCTATTTTTTTTTTTATAGATCTATTTACACCCAATAGGTACAATACTTTCAAGTAGATCTACTAATGTCCAAATCTGGTTGGAATGCATAGAGTCAATTTCTGACTTCATCGCTTCCTTCCATTTCTCGAAGTCTACATCTAACATCACCTCATCGTAGGTCTTGGGATCATTCTTAATATCCTTATCTCCTACAAAGAATGCTTCCTCTAGATCCTCTGTAAGAATACCTAAGTATCTTTCAAGAAGATGAGAGACCCTACTAATCTATGAGATGGAGGAGGTACCACATCTATTGACTCACTATTGGGTTCAAGTTCATGGATTCGATGCTCTTTAGAGACCTTCTCTTCGAGCTTAATCTTCCTCCTACTGCCTCTATCTTAAATAAACTTTTTTTTCAAGAAGACACCATGATGGCTCACAATCACATTGTGATCATCAAGAAGATAGAAATAGTATTTCATAAATTTTTTAGGGTATCCTATAAAATGAGCCCTAAATGACCTGGCCTCTAGCTTGTCCGCTTGCTGTCGCTTGACATAGGCCGGACATCCTCAAATCTTAAGATAACCAAGAGTTGGCTTCTTACTATACCATAACTTATATGGTGCAGTAGGAACAGATTTAGAAGGAACCTGATTCAAAAAATAAATAAAAAAAATCAATGCATTCTCTAAAGAAAGATAAAAAGATTTGTGAAACTCATCATGGATCGAATTATATCTAATAGGATCCGATTCCTCTTTTTGGATACTCCATTGAGTTGAGACATCCTTGGAGGTGTCCACGGTGAGACTGCCATTATCTTTGAGATAGATTTGGAATTCTCCATTAAGATATTTTTCTCCTCGATCTGATTGAAGAATCTTTATGGGTTTTTCGGTTTGCTTCTCTACTTCATGTCTGAACTCTTTAAACTTTTCAAAGGCTTCAAATTTATGATGCATCAAATACACAAACCCATACCGTAAATAATCATCAGTAAAAGTTATAAAGTAGACATAGCCACCCTCGATCTGTGCATTGAATGGACCGCACACGTTAGTGTGCATAAAGGCTAATATCTCAGTGGCCTTTTTTTCTTATCCTACAATAGGCAGTTTAGCCATTTTTTTTTGAAGACAGGACTCACAAACCGGATAAGTCTCAAAAGTCAATGACCCGAGAAGGCCATCTATTTCTAGTTTGTTGAGTCTGTCATTTTCTATTTGGTCTAGCCTAAAGTGCCATAGATATTTTTGACTAATTCTATCTCTAAGTCTCTTAGACCCTATGACATTCGTAGCTTGCTCGTTAATATTAACACTCGTATCCACATACAAATGATAAAAATCGTCAATCAAGAAAGCATGTGCCATAATTTTATTTTCAAAATAAATTATACACATATCCTTATTGAAATAGAAATTGTAGTTATTCTGTGCCAGCACAGATACAGAAATCATATTTTTACCGGCTACAGATCTAAAATGACAATCTTTCAAAATTAAACTAATTCCTAATTGTAGTCATAGAGGGTAGGTTTCGATGGCCATAGCAGCAAGTCTTGCTCCATTGTCGATCCAGAGAGTGATCTCGCCTTCCCTCATTCCTCTAACTTCTTCTAAATTCTGCATAGAAGTACACAAGTGAGCATTTGAACCAGAATCTGGAACCCAACTAGAAGAAAAAAAATCATTAGATTATTTTCAATTATGAGCAAATCAGATGTACCTTCAGAAGGTCCATCCTTCTTCCTGTTCTTCATGCTCGTCAAGTAGGCTGGACAGTTCTTTTTCCAATGGCCTTCGACTTTACAGTGGAAACTTTTTTTCTTGTCGCCGGCCTTCTTTGGAACCTCCTTCTTGGGCTTGCTCTCGTTCTTCTACTTTTTTGCAGACTTCTTCTTCTTCTTTCAAGTAAACTTTCTCTTGGAGGAAGCTTGCTCTACAATCCGAATCATACTCTTTGAATCTTTTAAGGTGCCCTCGGTTGTTACCAACATGTTCAGCAATTCAGACAAAGTGCTATCAATCTTATTCATATGGTAGTTCACGATAAACTATCCAAATGAATCAGGAAGAGATTGGAGGATCAAATTCATATATAATTTCTTATCCATCGTTATCCCAAGCTTCTGAAGCTCTTTGATGTCCTTGATCATTATCAAACAATGATCATTGATGGATTGCCCATCACGCATATTCACTCTGAAAAATCTACGAGAGACTTCAAAGTGAGCTATGCAACTTTACTCACCATACAACTCTTGTAGGTGAGTCAGTATGTCTTTGACGGTCTGCATGTCTTCATGCAGGTGCTGAAGATCATTTGTCATGGATGCAAGAATATAGCACTTCACCCTATTATCTTCATCCATCCACTTTTCAAGTGTGGCTTGTTGATTGGGGGATGGATGAGCTAGCAACACAGGCGCATCCTGGTCTAGGACATCTGTTAACTTTTCAGAACTGAGAATAATTCTCAAGTTTTGAAGCAAGTCTTTATAGTTTATCCCGATCAACCTATTGGTGTCAAAGATTCGGGCTAATGGGTTGGAACATGACATGGTTATCTGCAAAGAGAATAGTTTCTAGTTAGGTGTTTGTACTTGTTAAATATTTGTTCTAAGAATTTTAAAAATAAATAAGGCTCCCACTATTTTCTCAAATCTTCCACACTTTTTGGATGGAAAAATGAAAACCTATACATGATCGATTTCTTGTGGGTACTACATGTTAGAAGACGGCTACGGTTTCATACGTGTAGTTTAAAATTTTTTTGAATATTGTGCAGTGGAAGTAAATAAATTAAAATATTTTTAATTTACACACATACCAAATTTGATTTGAAAACCATAGCCAAGATCTTGACACAAACATGCTACCATGATCTAAAATCTAAAAAAAAATAAACGTTAGCAAAATCAAAATGAAGATAAGATCTCCATACCTTGGATCTATGGATGTCTGAGATTCTAATCGTAGCCGCATACGCGTTCGACCTCTGCTGGTATCCTCATAGAGATACTTAATTAAAGTATCAAGATCACCGATGTGCTAGCACCTTGCAGATCTCGCTTCTCAGCCTTGGATCTGCATCTCTTCTTCTAGATCTCGAAGAAGGAGATCACTGCGCAAACTCTCTCGTACAGATCCATCGGGATCTGAACTAGATCACTAAGAAGAGAAGAACCCTTCTACTTCTCTTCTTCTCTCTCATTTTCTCTCTTACATTTGATCTCTATCAGATCTGGGCATTGGGATGTAAGGAAGAAAGGAGGAAGAAAAGAGTTAGGCGTTGAGATGAAGTTGATGTCCTAAAGAAGTCGCCTACACCTCTCTCACCAAAAACCTTAAGCCCCTAATATTTTGTCGCACAAAATCATGGTTTCCTTACATTCCATATCAGATAAGATTTGATCTAAATCAGATCTTATCTATATCTGGAAAGAGAGGAGAAGGGGTGGCAATGAAGAAGAAAAAATCTCACACTACTACCTAGCGCACGCCCATCTTTTCTTCAAAGTTTTTGTCGCACAAAAAAAAAATCCCATGCCCATTCTAATCAGATTAGAATGTTGTCTTGACAAAAAATCTATTCAAATCATATTTGGATAGTTATCTTAAAGAAAGAGAGTTCCAGAAGGATGGGGCGCCAACTATTGGCACCCCTCTTCTTAGTTGGCACCCCTCTTCTCTTCACGCACGCAAGAAAATAAGGGATGCATTTCAATGTGTGCCTTCTCCTTCTTGGCATGAAATCTAGAGAGAAAGTCTCAAAAAACTTGGGCTCTCTGAGTCATGGTTCATCTTATTCAAGTTGGGTCTCAATTGGGTTCAAATCGAGTTCGAATCGAGTCAAATTCGAAAGGTCAATCCAATCAAGCTTGAAATTCAAATTTGATTTGGATAATTGAACTCAATTAATATTAAATTAAATTAAATCTAATTAAATTAAATTTAAATTAATTAAAACTTAATCTATAATTTAATTAGCCTCAATAAAATTGTAACATTTGTAATTGAGTCCTTGCGCTAACAATTAGCAGCTGCCAAAATTATAATGATTATAAATTAGTAGTTTCTAAAATTTAAACTATCAATCTAATTGATAATTCAAATATAATTCAATCCATTAATCAGGTCATGCTCCTTTTGTGTGTGACTCTTCAGGTTCTATTCTTTCTAGTAGTAAGACATACCATGATCTCCAATCATAATATCATCGAAACTCTTTTTGATGGACTAGAATGATTCCAACTCACCTCAACAAGGATCATTGATCCAAAAATAATCTTAGTGAGTTCTTACGATCCATTAGTGATGTCTAGCAGCATGTAGTGGCAACCCAGTAGAACAGAAAAGATAAATCCCTAGGTGTAGTTATCGTATGATACAATCCCTCTATCGTGTCCCGACTAGACGGAGGTTATGGAGAATTGTCAAATCCCATCATCAGTCATATGCTAGATTGGCTCGACATGAGTTCATCTGTGAATCTCGTAAAATATTTTTTCTAGTATTCATACTTACTTTGATCAGAGATTTTCTGAACTCAGTCTTGTGAATCGCATAGGACTTCTCCTTTTCTACCAAAATCGATAGATTCCATCTAAGTGCATCTTACTTCAAACAGCGAACCTGAACCTACAATAGCCAACATACACAGCAAGGATCCGAATGGTTGGAGACCAAGAGAACGTGCAGTCAAACTAAGTAGCCTTGCTACAAATAGTCAACACACCACAGGTCAAAGGATCAGTTATACCACTGCAGCATCAAAAAGATCACTGACGACTGAATAGACATCCCAATGGTTTCTCATATTGGTCACGCTCAGTATAAGTTATTTTCTAACAACCACCTACACTCTCACTCCAGTATCTCTACGCAGTAGACTCAAGACTCATCTGCCCTAAAGGGAGATGATCTATGCACCGATCTTAAATGGATTGATCACTGTCCTCCATGATGATCCATCGATCGAGAGTATTTAGAAATTAACCACTAATGATGTATGTCTTAAATTCTCAATACTTGAGAATATATAAAATCATCTTTATTAATTTTTTAAATAAATCATGGACACATAAGACATGATTGATTATAAAAACTATCCATTAAGTACAAAACATATCCTATAGAAAGGTATGTGTCAGTCAATTGACTTCTAGAGCATACATCTAACAACTCTCATTGCACTAAAGCCAATCAGCCATATGCCTGAGCTCTATCTTCTGAAGACAGGCTTCAGTGTTTAGCTGGCTAAGTGACTCGGGCCTACCACATCCTATATGAAGTTTACTCTCTATATTTTCATGTATTTCTACTTGAAGTAATCATGTATATCTCTGTTCCATGTGCATAGACTTCTGATAAGACCTTGGCTCCTTAGCAAGGATTATGGACCATTATCTTTAAAGTATAATGTCAAAACATCCAATGGTATGATATCCAGTTCTGCAACTATCATAAGAATCAAAATGATCCTGCACATCTATAGCATATTCAGCTTTCATTGGTGGATTGCTTGGAACCCTTCCAACATATCGGACCAACAAAACTCAAGAATACATACTGATGTAGATATTCTACCATCAGCATCAGTGCATCCTCCCACTCTTAGTTCTAATCCTTCTTCAAAGATGAAAAATAATCTCTTAGTACTTTTCAAGTACTTAGGAATATTTTTCACAGCAATCCAATGCTCTCAGTCTAGATTTGACTAATATCTGCTCGTAATTTTTATAGCAAGATATACCAAATCGAGTACATAGCAGGCATCACCTATGCCCAAGAGGATAATGGATCCCTCTTGAAGGTTTTCAATGCTGAACCCTTTCAGCACCTCTTCTATGTACTTATTTGTGAAAAACAAACATCCTTTTAGAATCTATCTCTATAGATCTTTTATTTTTAGAATATTTGACCTAGATCTTTGATAAAAAAATTTTATATGTAACCACATCATAATCAATGCCAGTGTAGGATCCTCCCTCTAACCTTCATGTAACTACATGATTCCTCATATCTCGTCGCTTTAGGTTTTGAGATCATCCCTATGTTCCCAATCTCCCTCAAAAATACTTTCTCTTAATCCTTTATAAGAATACCAAGTTTCTTTCTAAAAGATGGGAGATCCTACTAGATCTATGAGGTGGAGGAGGTACTATATATACTAGCTCATCTTAAATAGGTTGTACAGATCTCGTGACTCGTTATTTTTTAGAGACTTTCTCTTTGAGTTCATCCTTCCACTGTTTTCAAAAAATAGTATAATTGCTCACAATCACATTGTGAATCATTGAGAAGAGAAAGTGACATTCCAACTCCTTTTGGGATACCCCATAAATGAGCTCTCAAATACCTATCCTCTAATTTGTCCACTATATCATATCTCATATGATGTGGTGAAACCAACTTTAGAGGGAACCTAATTTAAATTTCAGAAATTAAACCTTGTTTCTAAAGAAATAATAGTTAAATTAGTAACGTTTATGATGGACCGGACCATATCTCATATAGCGCCATTGCTCCTCACAGATACACCGTTGGGCTGAGGTTACAAGAAGAACTTCATCATAAAATTATACCATTCTCTTTAGATAATCGATAAATTCTCTATTTGATATTGCATCCTCGATCTAATCAAAGTATCTTTAAGATTTTTTTGATTTACTTTTTTACTTCACATCTGAATTCTTTGAATTTTTCAAAGTCTTTCAGATTTGTATCCCACATACATACCTATACCATGACTATTTATCGATAAAGGTGATGAAGCAGTAATAACCTCTTAGTCTGGCTCATCAAATGGATAAGCATATCGTATGTGTTCTAGGATAAGTATCTCAGTGATCCTTATCCTTTGACCCATAAAAGATAGCTTGATCATTAATCTACAAAGAAATGATTCACAGACTAGATATGACTTAACAGTCAATGAGCTTAAAAGGCCCATTTTCTCCAGTTGGCAAATTATTTCTTCTCATACATGATCTAGCCAAAAGAACCACCTATATACTTCAGGTTATTTGATTTTGGATCTCTCAGACCCAATGGCATTCACTATTTTGCTCAAATAATTTTCATAGATGTATCACCATGCAAATGATAAGAATTAAATCCAGCCGATAATCACCAAGATTAGGTGCCTATGGTCTCAGTGCAACTTTTGCACCATTGCTGACTCAGAAGAGTCACTTCACCTTCTCTCAGTCCTTTTCCTTCCTTAGATCCTATATTAAAATATATAATATGCACTAAAGTCTAGTGAAAAAGAAAAAATTGTAAGATCAAATTTTGAGCAATTCGACATACCTTTCGAAAGACGTGTCAATATTTTTTTAGATTCTTCAGGTATGTATCTCTGAACTTTTTGAGGTTCTTTAGTTATCAGCATATTGACCACTTTTAGTTAAGATGCTATAATATTTATTCATATAATAGTTTCATAAACTATCTATATGAATCAGAAATTGTAGGATCAAATCTATTAGCAATTTTTTATGCATGATCATATCGAGCTTTTCAAGTTCTTCAATGTCCTTGATTATCAATCATGGACAAATTACTTATCATGCATCTCATGCACTGTGTGACTCTGATCATCTCATAATTATTATAGATGAATCAGCATGTCATTGGCAGCTTACATATCTTTATGCATATATTAAATTTCATTAACTATGGAGTCTAATTTATAGCACCAAACCTAATTGTCAATATTCAACCATTTATCAAGTATAGCTCGTTGACTATGGATTGGACAAGCAGATGATATTGAGTTAACCTGATCAAGAACATACCTTAATTTCTAAAAGCTAAGAACTATTTTTAGATTTCTAAGTCAGAATATGTAGTTGATTTCATTTAAGTGGTTGATATCTAGGATTCGAGCTAGAGGGTTGGAAGTTGACTGAATTGACCATAGAGAGTAAAGATTTAATTAGATGATTATACTTATAATAGTTTATTTTAAAAATTATAAAAAAATATGTTGCTCCTTGAATTGATTTTGATGATTACAAAGTATTTGAGGGGGTTACTAATAATTTTGGTTGAAAAAAAATTTATTATATTTCAGGGATAAAATTATAATTTTATCAAGTTCTGATTCGAAAGCCTCAAGAGCAAGAGCAGAAGATTTATAATCTATTGGAGGTAATTTCAATATTTTTGGATGTATATTTTGAAAGAAAATCATGTTTATATATTTGAGTCGACCCCATGAGTCGACTCATGGCAAAAGAGGCTGAACGGCATGCTGAATTTTTTGGCTGACACACTCTGTGAGTCGACCCCATGAGTTGACCTGTGTGCATGAGTCGACCCTATGAGTCGACCTTTGCTGTTGTGTAGGCCAAAATTACAGAATAGTCATTTTCTATTGTGCCACAGAAGTCGACCCCATGAGTCGACTCATGAGCATGAGTCGACCTATGAGTCGACCCCTGCGACAGAAAAACTCCACAACGGCTAGTTTTCAGCTCGTTTTGACTATATTTAATGCCCATTTAATATGCTCTAACGGCTCTATTTCAGCCCAGATTACTCTCCACCATCATTTAAAGTTATAAAAGGTACTTAAAGGAGGGAATCAACAAGATTTTGAAAAGGTTCTTCAAGCATTCATTTCAACCCTAAGGAAGAGCCCTCTTGAAGTTAAAGAAGCTTTTATTTCAAGTTTACCAACCCCTCAAGAGCTCATTCAAATCTTCAACCATCTTGAGGGAAATCAGAAAAGCTTGCTTCTCTTTGTGTAAAGTGTATTTAAAGCTTTATTCGCTCATTAAAGGAGCTACATCTGTATTTTATGTGATTAACTGTTATACTCTATTTTTGAATTGATTTTTTATTTTGGAAGGGTTCCAAAATGTGGAAAGGTTGATCCAAACTTTGAATCGGATTGTATTGGATTGGCTTGTATCCAAAAAATAAGTATTCTAGTTTGGAATAGCTAGAGTCGGAGGTTCTGACGTTGTATTCGGGTTGAATACAGTTTAGTGGATTCGAATTCCCAAGTAGGAGCTTGGAGAGTGGACGTAGGTGCAAGGTTGGCACCGAACCACTATAAATCTTTTTATTTGTGTTGTGCTTACTTGCTCTCCTTTTAAATTTTTTATCTTTTGCATTCTTGCATCCAACTTCTACACCTTACATAAATTTTACGCTCTATATTTATCCTGCTCATTGTTAAATAATCCTCATAGTTGTAAGTTAATTTTTAAATTTTTAAAAACCAATTCACCCCCCTCTCTTGGGTTGCATAGCTGGACAACAAGTGGTATCAGAGTACGGTGCTCTAGCCCTACTTTGATTTAACCATCAAAGAGCTAAAGATCTATGGTAACTTAAGTTGGTGCTTCACTAGCCGAGGGGTAGTCCACCAACCGACCTTCACTTTTCAATGGGTCAAACTATACTTATTGGAAAGCTCGGATGAAAATTTTTATTCAAGCACTTGAC
Organism: Elaeis guineensis; assembly: GCF_000442705.2. Classification (NCBI taxonomy): domain Eukaryota; kingdom Viridiplantae; phylum Streptophyta; class Magnoliopsida; order Arecales; family Arecaceae; genus Elaeis; species Elaeis guineensis. Next base: position 67,268,089 of record NC_025996.2, read on the forward strand.
TATGATATGTGGAGTATCATAGTAAATGGATCACACACACCCACTAGAATAATTGATGGTGTGGAATCAACCAAATCCAAAAAAAAATGGGATGAGGTTGATAAGAAAATGGCTCAACTAAATGCTAAAGCCATGAATATTTTGTATTGTGCTCTAGATGCTAATGAATTCAATTGTATTTCAACATGCATGTCAGCTAAGAAAATATGAGATAGATTAGAAGTAACTCATGAAGGAACTAATCAAGTGAAGGAATCAAAAATTAACATGCTTGTGCATAAATATGAGCTTTTTAAAGTGGAGCATGATGAATCAAAAACTAAAATATTTACTCATTTTATTGATATTATTAATGATCTAAAAAGTCTTAGTAAGTCTTATTCTAACAGTGATCTCGTAAGAAAGATTCTTAGTCTTTACCAAGGACTTGGGAGGCCAAAGTGACCGCAATTCAAGAAGCTAAAGATTTGAATATCCTACCCTTGGAGGAGCTTCTAGGATCGCTGATGACACATGAGCTAAGCATGAAACAACACCAAGAAGAAGATGTCAAAAAGAAGAGGATAATCATCCTCAAATCCATCGCTCAACCTGATGAAAAATTCGATGATACAGAAAATGAAGAGCAGGATGAAGAAATGACCCTCATTACTAGAAAGTTTAAGAAGTTTTTGAAGAAAAGAAGATAAGAAATGAGGAAGAGTCCACCTACAAAAGGAAAACATAGCAAAGAGAAGGATAAGGAGCAACCCTTTATTTGTTATGAATGTAAGAAATCGGGACACTTTAAGTCTGAATGCCCACAACTGAAGAAGAATCTCAAGAAGTACAAGAAGAAGGCCATGATGGTTACATGGAGCGGAAGTGATGAGTCAAGTTCCGAAGAAGAAGACTCAAATGAACAAGCCAACTTGTGCCTTATGGCACATAAAAATGAGGTAAATATTGAAATTTCTATTGACTTTATCTTTGAAGAATTTCATGAAGTATTTTATGATTTAATTGATGAACTAAAAAAGCTAGAGGTAAAGAACAAAGAATTAAAATCAAAGAATCATTTTTTACTAAAAAAAATAAAAATATTTCAAATAAAAATCAATCCCATCTCAAGAAAATTTGAACTTAAAAAATGAGATTGCTAAGTTAAAATCAATGGTTGAAAAGTTTACTTTAAGTTTAAATAAGCTTCACATGATACTGGATAATCAAAAGGCCATTTATGATAAAGTCGATCTTTGATATAACCCTTTAAAGAAATAAAATTTTTGAAAAATATCTTTGTAAACTCATCGTACAATAAATTTTCAAATATAACTTGCTTTAAATGTGATAAAGTAGGATACAAATCTTATTCATATTTTTTCAACAAATCTGAAAATTCTAATGTAAAGAAAATATGGATTCCAAAAGGAACCATTATGACTAACCACAAAGGATCCAAAAAAACTTGGGTACCTAAAGTCAAAACTTGATTCTTGTGTATAGGTGTGTTTTGCATCCCAAGGAGCAAACCGGAGATGGTATCTTGATAGCGGGTGCTCAAGATACATGACTGGTGATGAATCCCAATTCATCACACTTGATGCTAAGAATAGAGGGATGGTCACCTTTGGAGACAATGGCAAAGAAAAGATCATCAGTATAGGTAACATTGGTATCACTCCCTCCAAGTATATTAAAAATATTTTATTAGTAGATGGTTTAAAAATAATTTATTAAGCATCAGTCAATTTTGTGATAAAGATACAAAGTCATTTTTGAATCTTTAGTTTGCATTGTAACTAGTCATATTAATGAAGGTATTAAATTTGTTGGGCATAGACATGGTAATGTTTATATGGTAGATTTGAATGATCTTTCCAAAATAAACATGCAATGCCTAGTAGCCTTGAATGTCAAGATTAATGAGACTAGTTGGCTCTGGCATCGTAGGCTTGCACATATTAGCATGCATTCATTTTCAAAACTTATTAAAAAGAATTGGTTATCGGCTTACCCAAATTAAATTTTGAAAAAGATAGAATTTGTGATGCATGCCAAATGGGTAAACAAACACGAGTCTCATTCAAATCTAAAAATATTATTTCAACTACTAGGCCATTAGAACTATTGCATATGGATTTATTTAGACCCACTAGAACTACTAGTCTAGGTGAAAAATAATATGATTTTATTATTATTGATGATTTTTTTCATTTTACATGGGTCTTCTTTTTGGCATATAAGGATGAAACTTTTCATGTTTTCTCAAAATTTTATCGAAAAGTCATAAATAAAAAAAGTTTTTTAATTCAAAATATTCGAAGTGATCATGGAACCGAATTTGAAAATCAAGATTTTAAAAAATTTTGTGATAAAAAAGGTATTGACCATAACTTTTCAGCACCTAGGACACTCCAACAAAATAGGATGGTAGAAAGAAAAAATAGAACTCTTGAAGAAATGGCCCGTACCATGCTATGTGAAAGCAACCTTCCAAGATATTTTTAGGTAGAAGCAATTAACACGTATGTTACATATTAAACTGTGTTTTAATTAGACCAATTTTAAAGAAAACTCCTTATGAGCTTTTGAAAGAAAGAAAATCAAACATTGCATATTTTTATATTTTTGGTTGTCGATATTTTATTTTGAACAATGATAAAGAAAGACTAGAAAAATTTGATGTTAATTCGATGAAGCAATTTTTCTTAGTTACTCCTCTTCTAGCAAAGCTTTTAGAGTTTTCAACAAAAGAACTTTAATAGTGAGGAGTCAATACATGTTGTTTTTGATGAAACTAACGATCTTCCTTTAAGAAGAATGAAGGTATTGATGATGTAGATCCTCTTATAGAAGGATGAAGGAGATCACTCTAAAAGACTCAACCATTCAAGATGATGAAGAACATGAAGACAAACAGGATAAGAAAGGTGAAGAACAACAAGAACAACCTCAAGGTACAAATGATCTACCCAAAGAATGGAGGTATGATCATAATCACCCAAGAAACTAATCATTGGTGATCCTGCACATGGTGTAAGAACTCACTCTTCACTTAGAGATGCATTCAATCATTTTGCTTTTGTCTCTCATCTTGAACCTAAAATCATAGATGAAGCTGAAAAAGATTATAATTGGATAAATGCAATGCAAGAAGAACTTAATCAATTTGAAAGAAATAATGTATGGACTTTAGTTTCAAGACCTAAAAATTATTCAATAATTGATACAAAATGGATATATAGGAATAAATTAGATGAACATAAAAATGTGATAAGAAATAAAGCAAGATTAGTTGCGAAAGGTTATAATCAAGAAGAAGAAATTGATTTTGATGAGACCTTTGCACCTGTTGCTAGATTAGAAGTAATTAGACTTCTACTTGCATATGCTTGCTTTATGAATTTTAAGTTATTCCAAATGGATGTCAAAAATACTTTTCTAAATAGATATATTGTTGAAAAAGTTTATGTAGAACAATCTTCAGATTTTAAAATCATGCTTTTTCTAATCATATTTTTAAATTAAACAAAGCATTATATGGTTTGAAACAAGCACCTAGGACTTGGTATGAAAGGCTAAGCAAATTTTTGCTTAATAATAATTTTTAAGAGAAAATATAGACACAACCCTTTTCATTAAAAAAATCAAAATATATATTAGTTATACATATATATGTTGATGATATTATTTTTGGGTCTACTAATGAAATTCTTTGTCAAGATTTTGCTAAGCTCATGCAGAAGAGTTCGAGATGAGCAAGATGGGAGAACTTATATTCTTCCTCAGACTTCCAAATCAAACAAACAAAGAAGGAATCTCCATCATCCAAAGCAAGTACACAAGAGAACTACTCAAAAGATTTGAAATGGAGAACTCCAAAGTAATTGGTGCACCCATGAGCCTATCATGTAAGCTTGACAAGGATGAAGGAGGTAAAAATGTAAACTTAAAATTTTATAGAGGCATGATTGATTCTCTATTATATTTAACTACTAGTAGACCAGATATTATATTTAGTGTTTGTCTTTGTGCTCACTTTCAATCAAATCCGAAAGAATCTCACTTGAATGCAGTTAAAGGAATCCTTAGATATCTAAATGGTATATAAACTCTAAGATTATGGTATTCTAAGGACTCATCAATTGACTTGATAGGATATTCAGATGCTGATTTTGCTGGATGTAGATTAGATAGAAAAAGTACTAGTGAAACTTGCCAATTTTTTGGAGTAAACTTAATCTCTTGGTTTAGCAAGAAGTAAAACTCAGTAGCACTGTCTACTACTGAGGCCGAATACATTGCAGCCAAAAGTTGTTGTGCTCAAATCTTGTGGATTAAGCAACAACTTGAAGACTTTGGCATCAAACTCAATGAAACTCCATAAGATATGATAACATTAGTGCTATAAATCTAATTAAAAATCAATTCAGCATTCTAGATAAAACATATTGAAATTAGGCATCATTTATAAGAGAACATGTCCAAAATAAAGATATAATTCTTGATTATGTTTGTACTAAAAAATAATTGGCTGACATCTTACCAAGCCTTAAGTGAAGATAGATTTTGTAAATTAGGAGAGAACTAGGAATTCTTGATCCATCAGCTTAAGTATCTCACTGATTTCAAATTCTTAATGCAAAAATTTATTGAACCAAATCTATTGAGCTCAATTTTCATTTTTCTTAAGAGCTCAAAACTATCATTCACATGATCAATACTTGGATAAACATCCTTTCTTAGAGTTTCAAATTTTTTAAATTGTCCATCATTCTTTTGAATTTTTCTGTGCCATGAGTCGACCCCCAGGTCGACCCTAGGGTAAACTTGTAATTTTTCAAAACCTCTTCAGACGCCTCTTCTTATTGGAGTTTTTTCCTTGACCGACTAGCCCTTCATCTTCTTCCTCCCACTGAACCAAAAGCTCTCCATCTCTTCTCCCTCAAATCAAAGATTTCTCTCAAATCTCTCCTCCCATATTTTCACTCTTCAAATCGCCGTTTAGGAACCAAGTTCCTCTCTCTTCCTTCTTCATTTGGGGGGTTCGAGCTTGCCCTAGACTCTATCCGTCTTCTCCAAATCGGCACATCATCTCTCCAAAATCTTTCCTTTCCACTAGAATCTTTTCTCTCTCCCTCACATTTAGTCTCCAAAGCTCCGTGCAAGTCCTTCTTGTGCAAATGGCTCCTAAAATGAAGCTTCCATAGAGGAGAAAATCTGTTCGCGGGTTGGAAGAGAGTGTGGCAGAAAGAGATTAGCGTCGAGCCCTCTCCTGCTCCAATCCCTGCTCCAGGTCCTGCTTCAGCTTCCACTCAGTCCCAATCAGCCCAAGCAAGGTACCTCTCTCTGATCGAAAATGAAATCGAGAAAAATATTGATTTCAAGTTTTTTGAAAAAGAAGGTTCACTATTGGATCGAAGATTAAGTATCAAAGATGAAAATTTTACTGCTCTTTAAAGAAAATACTTATGTTGATCTAGTCAGAGAATTTTACTTAAATTTGAGCTATAGCAATGGAACAGTGAAATCTACAGTAAAAGGTATTGATGTTATTCTTGATCCAGTACATTTGGGATAGATACTGTATTTGCCTTGTGAAGGCTATACCAATATGGAGCTCCCTATTAAAGAAGAAGGAATTAATGTTATCTTAGGAAGAATCTATACTGGAAGTCTAAATAAATTGGAAGCAAAAATTCTTTCTATTGAGATGAGGCTGTTACATCACTTGGTAACCAAACTGTTTGTCCCTAGGAGTGGTAGACACGACTTCTATCTGGTAGGGATATTTGCATTATGTACCATGTGATCACCCAAACCCCCTGAACCTTCCAGCATTGATGTTTGAGGCCATGAGAGAGACCTGAACAGGTCCAAGGCTCACTTGCCTTTTGTATGGCACTCACCTTAGTTTTTAGGAGGTTCAGAGTCAGTTTTGAGGGGGAGCCAGTTGCTAGACTATCCCATTCTGACACCATCAACCGCCACACACTGCATCGCATGGGTTTTTCTAAGACTGATGGCAGTTGGACAAAGAGTGTTGAGGAGAGAGCAGAGGATAGAGTAGAGGAGGGACCATCTTCACCTCTTCATGATCATAGAGCATCCCCAGATATTCAGTTCATATCTGATCACGAGGCTGGTCCTTCAGAGTCTGTGAGGAGGCATGATTCAGTTCTACAGTCAGAGAGCAGGACACATCCTTCAGAGTTCAGACTAGTAGATGATCAGATTGAGATGATGTCCCAGCGTGTAGCCTTCATTCTATCTCAGTCGTTTGCCACTTCAGTCTTTGCTCAGAGATCGACATCCTAGGGTGACTCAGATCAGACTCTAATCCCTCACATTTCTATTATTTTTCAGATGCTTACTAATCAGTCGGTACGCATTGAGCAGCTTGAGGGATGTATTTTGAGATTGACAGGCAGAGTATTAGACTTACAGGGATAAGTATTAGCTTTAGCCCATCCCCAGCTGCATGAGGATATCACAGAGGTCTCAGACCTATCTGCAGAGGCGGATAGACTTCGAAGAGTTTTAGAGAGTGGCTTTGACTTCTTGAGGAGAGAGATCAGGGAATCTAGTGAAAATGCTTCTACTCAGTTCAGTGCCCTGATGCAGTCTGTTTCGAGAGCCTTGGATCTTTTGGACACCATCAGACTTTCTCTTATTGCACAGTCTGTAGCTTCTCAGGCTCCAGGATCCTCTCTCCCTCTACTCATGCTGGTACCTCTACCCGTGGTCGAGGCAGACGTGGTCGAGGTCATGCTCATGGACTTGATCCTACATCTCCTCACCCTATCTCTGATTTCTCAGACTCTGATCCCTCTAGCCATGACCTCTATTAGATCTAGATTAGTTTGTCTCCTATGTCTATGATCTATCTTATGGGCCTTGTATTTGTTGGCTAATTAACTCTTGGATAGTTTCTATCTATGACTTTTGTATTTTGAGTTGACTCATGTGTATTGGGACACCTTTTGTATTCAGTCACTTTTGAATATATATATATATATATATATATAACAATATATATATATATATGTTACTTTCACTTTTAATGAATGTCTATGAATGTGATCAAATTGAATTGTTTTAATTATGAGATATGAAAAATAACTCATATTAGTGCTGAGAAATACTATGAATTGCAATATCTTCTAGATGAGCAAATTGATATATCCTTTATATTTGCTATGTTGAGGGGGAGTAGAGAAATAAGCAATCAAAGAAGGGGCTAAAGAAGTAAAATATGGTATCAAAAAGGGAAAGTAAAGAAAATATATCCTTTTTATCATCTTTCTTTTCTTTTCTCTATCCTTAAAATCCTTAAGATCTTAATTGATGCTATCAAAAAGGGAGAGTAAAGAAAATTTATCCTTTCAAGATCCCTTAAAAGGAGGAGTAGAAAATCTTAATTAATGCTGTCAAAAAGGGAAGTAGAGAATCAAAATCGAATTTGAGCAATAAGCAATAAAGAAATGAGCAATAAGCAATAAGAAATTAGTAATAAGCAAATTGTTAAGCAAATGTTCAAAGAACCAAAATCGTCAGCTTTTTTTTTATCTAATTTTCAAAGCAAATGAACTTATAAGCAAATTTCAAATTGATCTTCAAACTGCTTATGATGCATTTCGTTCAAATACTTGGCTATGATATTGAAGTGATGCATCTTCATAAATTTGAAATTCATGTTCAATACTTTATATATGCTTTTGCTCAAGTATTTTGTCATCATCAAAAAGGGAGAGATTATTGCTCCTTGAATTGATTTTGATGATTACAAAGTATTTGAGGGGGTTACTAATAATTTTGACTTAAAAAAAGATTTATTATATTTCAGAGGCAAAATCATAATTTTATCAAGTTCTGATTGGAAGCCTCAAGAGCAAGAGCAGAAGATTTGTAATCTATTGGAGGTAATTTTAATATTTTTGATGTGTATTTTGAAAGAAAATCATGTTTATAAATTTGAGTCGATCCCATGAGTCGACTCATGTCAAAAGAGGCTGAACGGCACGTTATTTTTTGGCTGGCACACTCTGTGAGTCGACCCATGAGTCGACCTCTTAGCATGAGTCGACCTATGAGTCGACCTCTGCTGCTGTGTAGATCAAAATTATAGAACAATCATTTTCTGTTCTGTCCACAGAAGTCGACCCCATGAGTCGACTCATGAGCATGAGTCGACCCCTGCGACGGAAAAAATTCCTCAACGATTAGTTTTCAGCTCGTTTTGGCTGCATTTAATGCCCATTTAATATGCTCCAACGGCTCTATTTCAGCCCAGATTACTCTCCACCATCATTTGAAGTTATAAAAGGCACTTAAAGGAGGAATCAATAAGATTTTGAAAAGGTTCTTCAAGCATTCACTTCAACCTTAAGCAAGAGCCTTTTGAAGTTAAAGAAGCTTTTATTTCAAATTCACCAACCCCTCAAGAGCTCATTCAAGTTTTCAACCACCTTGAGGAAATCAGAAAAGCTTGCTTCTCTTTGTGTAAAGTGTATTTAAAGCTTTATTCGCTCATTAAAGGAGCTACATCTGTATTTTCGTATGATTAACTATTATACTCTATTTTTTAGTTGATATTTTATTTTGGAAGGGTTTCAAAATGTGAAAAAGTTTATCCAAATCTTGAATCAGATTGTATTGGGTTAGCTTGTACTCGAGAAATAAGTGTTCTAGCTTGAAATAGCTAGAGTCGGAGATTCCGACGTTGTATTCGATTTGAATACGGTTTAGTAGATTTGAATTCTCAAGTAGGAGCTTGGAGAGTGGATGTAGGTGCAAAGTTGGCACCAAATCACTATAAATCTTTTTGTTTATGTTGTGCTTACTTGCTCTCCTTTTAAATTTTCTTATCTTCTTGCATTCTTGTATCCAGCTTCTACACCTTGCATAAATTTTACTCTCCATATTTATCCTGCTTATTGTTATAAAATTTCATAATTATAAATTAACTTTAAATTTTAGAAACCCAATTCACCCCCCCTGGGTTGCATAGCTGGGCAACAACTATTCGATAAATCTTTCTTTATCAATTATATTATAGTTGTAAGGACTTCATCATAATATAAGAATTCAAAGAAAGGTGCATATTTATGATGAACTTGTCAAAAATAATTTTTATTCATTAATAATTCATATATAAATTTCAAAGAGCACAATTTTCTACAGATAGACAATTAGATTTAGGACATATTTTCCAACATTAAGAGGGGGAGAGGCATCTTTTATAGATAAATCCTAAAGCTTCAATGGATTCTGGCATGCCCTAAGAATCCTTCCTTCAATGGGATCGGGGAAGGAATCGGACTCCATTATGAGTCTTCTCTTTTGTCTCATAATTGTATGAGGTTTTGGATCTCTTTCTATTTTTTTCTTTTGGATCCATTGTAGCTGCTAGGCCAACTAGGCTAGATGGAGAGCCAGGCGACACATACAGACCTACCTCCACCCCCCACCCCTAGGAAACTATTCTATCACTCCCTTCATTTTAACCTTAGTACTTCAATCTCAAAATTCAATGCACAGCAAGGGCCTCCCACATCTCCTTCTCTCCCCTCCACCAAGCTTCCCATTGAACTAGGCATGCTCATCTTGCTTATGGTTAAGATTGGTATAGGAGAAAACTAAGGCTAGATTCAAAGATAGTTGTACACAACATCATTTATTTATGAGATGTTAAACCTATGAATTGTAACTTCTTTGCATTTTTTATTTGGTCAATAGTCTATTTTTCAAAATGTTATTAAGTACAAAAATTGAAAATGGGAACTAAATTTTTTTAATCATGAGATATCTAGCATACACATGTTTGGTCAAATGTACGCATCTATGCAGCTAGTGGTGGGTATGGGTTGTTTTGGGTCAAGCCAAACCTAATCAATTTATTAAATGGGTTAGGAATCAAAGTCTAAACCATCTATTTATTAGATGGGTAACACAACCTGACACATATAACTTGTTTAAAAGACAAGCTAAATTTCATTGAGTCTATTGACCTAATAACCCAATTTAAGATAGTAACTAACCTTTGAACATGTTAATTGGTTAAATGGTTCTTAAATGTGTTGGGTTATATTCATATAGATGAAAACTAATTATTAAATAGTTCAGTTCAAATTAGCTAGGTCAGTACTTAAACATGCACATGATTGTTTATGACCTTAACCTATTTATGCCAAATAAAAATTTGCCTAAGAAAAATATGTGTTGGGTAATGGATTGCCACCCATATATATAGTTATATCATAAACATTAATGTAAGCATGAAATCATCCGGCAACTTAAATCTTGCAAATGAGGCAATAATGATACAAGCATGGGGGAAATGAATAGATATACATCACAAAGAAACATAGACTAGATGATTATGCATCATATGCAAAAGATTATCTTACCTTTTACCAAAAACACTAATAATAATATTTATTATGTTTTTAAGAACTACTAAGCAGTAGGAGGGGTGTAGGATTTGTGATTCGCAGCCTAAACTCTAGTTTTGTGGTTACCAGTGGATGTCATCTTATCTACAACATGGTTCGATGGCAGAGCAAGCAGCTTGGACAGGCATCACTAGGCTAAGACTATGAGTAGAGAAACTAGTGATTAAGGAGACTTTGCTATGGTAGTAGCCTGGTTATGTGGGCAACCATCATTCACACTGGTGCACCCTCTTATTCATGATATTCAGTGCATGGTGGGGAGCTACCTTTCTATTGAGATTTGTCATGTATACTATGAGGCTAATAATGCTGCTGACTAGATGGCCTTTTATATGGCAAAGCATACTGGAGAGACTATGTGAACAAATGTTGGAGACCTTCTTTGGCCTTTAAGGACACTCTTCTTTTTGACTATTTTAGATGTATTCATACTAGACTTCTTTGAACAATCTGATTTAGCAAAAAAAAAGAACTACTGAAAATAATAGGGAGCCAACTATCTTTGGTTGGAGACAAACTTCGAGATAGACCTATTATGGCTTGATGGTGGGTCCTTAGCCATGTTTGATCTATGCATCCTCTGCTTCCTAAGCATGAAGTTCTCCATCATTTCCTCTCATAACTTCATTCTACTAGTGAAAGCAATCAGGTGACTGATCAGCTAGCTAACATAGAAGCCAACAGTAAATACCAAATTGAATGGATGTAGAACTATCTCTCAGTATCTTTTATCTCATTCAAAAAATTATATTGTATTTTCAAAAGATTATAATCCTTAGGAGGTGACGTTCCAAACCTTTCCCCCTTAATCCACTAGAAAGGAAAAAATGAAACCATTGAATGTCCATATGCAAACTAATTCAGTCATTTGCAACAAGCCAATTAATTACTTACAACAAATATGGAAGATTATCGGGGTATATGTCTTCTTGAAATAGGGTTTCATCATCTTGTTGAACTTGAATGTGATTGCTAACAAGCAAGTGCCTAATCAAAGTTAGCAATATTGCAATCTTCAAAATGCAGGGATTAGTAGGATTTTATTAGACCAATGTGCCTCCAAAGCAAGTTTCTCATCTGGTTAAAATCTTCATTCAAAACTTCCACCATGCTATTTTGTCACCAATATAGGTGTTCTAGGGTTTCCTTGATTCTTTGAGCCTATTCCCCTTAGATTGTACAATGCATGTTGGCAACACCCCAACTAAGAAAGTTATTAAATTATTTTTGATGCCATAATTCATGGGGATGGCTCTACTAATCCAAGATGACAATGGGTGCATTTTGATTGTGGGAGCTTGCAAAGGGAACCAATACTCATTGTTGATGGTCAACTTATGTGTTGGTTGGGAGAGGTGCCACATGCTTGATATTATGTGACTTTAGTTGGAAGAAAACTCTATGAACATCATCCCTTGGATCACCGCCTCTCTCACTAAGGAGATTTATGATACATTGTTCATGGACATAAAGTTGGTTATACTATCCTACATCTTATTTTAAGCCTTTCTCATGGAGATCATCTCTTGGATTATACATTTTGACCATAGGAGCTTGCAATGTTAAGTCATGCTTAGTGTTGTGGATTGAGTTATGTTTTGCTTGGAGGAATGCCATGTTGCCTGGAACATGTATGATGATGCTACATGAAATTGGATGGAAAGAGATATTATGAATCTCTTGGATCAACGGCTCTCTTGCCAATAGCATTTATAATTTCTTCTTATGGATATCAGTCAAATATATAATCTTGTATCTCATTTTGAGCTACCCATTACCATAAGGAGGGTAACCAATTAGCTAGCTCACAGGAACATTATATGTAAAGTATTGGTTAACATAGCAAATTTTTCTAATGCACTTTGAAAAATCAAATATTTAACAGTTCTAGAGGCTATATTGAAGGAATAACTAGGGCAGTATGCATGCTAGAATAACAAAAAATTTATACAAGCAGCGAAAATGATTTTTCAAACATGCATCTTCTATATCTCATCTCATGAGATCATTCTCATCATGTTCTTAAGACCCATAAGTAGCAAATAAAATTATCAAAGATAAGCATGAAGATCTCATCTTCACCTTCGCATGGGTAGATATACACCGCAGTTTGATGATCATGGATTTGAGGTTGCTTGAAGAGCCGCACATATGTCGACCTCTACAAGTATCTAAAGAAAAGCTCTAGGATGCTTTCTCATGAACTTAATCCTTCTTCTCTAAGATGGATCAGCAAGCTTTGATCTCAATTTGGATCTCCTCTTGGTCTTCTTTCTTCATGTAGAAACTTAAGATTCAACCCTTGAAGCCTGAAGAGCAGCACCCAACTCCTTGGGCATGGAAGAAGGTTGGATGCCTAACCCTTGGGTGTGGAAACTCTAAGGAGAGAGGGAGGATGTGGAAGAGGAGAGAGGGGGCTTAGAAGAGGCTAGGGGGCATGGAACTTGAGATGCCTTGACCCCTTGGTGAGGAGGTCTTTAAATAGGCATGAATCCTAGAGCTTTTGAGCTTTGATCCTGTCAAAGTCTAGTTGCACTGGGACTTCTCTTTTAACCATATCCTTGCCTCTATTGGACTCTAAACCAAATCAAATTTGGACTTAAGTCTCTTTGACTCAATCAAAGTAGGCGTGGCTCCTCTCATCCTTATCCACATGGGTGGCACCAACTTGGCCACACTTGGATCAAATCCAAGTCCTACTAGGAGATCCAATTTTAATTGGTTGCTTTTAATTAGGTCCTTATCCAATAAGGATTCTAAATCCAATTTGGAGCTTGAATTTCCAACTCTTGATGCCCATTAGCTTGCTTTGACTTGATCAAGTCCTTATCCAATAAGGAATACAAATTCAAGTCATATGAGGGATTGGATTTAACCATGTGCTAGCATAGTATTCCTAAACCCAATAGGATTTCATCAAATTCTAACTCAATTGAGATTTTATGAGCTCAATGAACCATCCTAGACCAATTCTCTTTATGTGTGATCCATAGATTTAATTCTGTCTGGTAGTGAGATATATTGTGATCTTCATCAATAATATTATTGAAACTCTTTTTAATAATTGAAACTCCTTCCAATTTAGTCAATTAAAATTATTGATCATCAAATCATTCTCATTGATCTCATAATGTACTAATGATACTTAGAAGTATATAGTGGCAATCCAGCAGAACTGAATAATAAATCTCTAGGTGCAATTACTATGTGATTCGATCCTTCTATCATGAGTTCTGATATGACGGAGGTCATGAATAACTCATCAAATCCACATCAGTCATATGTAAAATTCAATCGACTCGAGTTCACAAGTAAAACCTTATGAAAACTCCTTTCCATCATTCACTCTGTCATGGCCACAGATTTTGAACTCAGTTTCATAAATTATATAAGACTTCTCCTTATCTACCAAAATCGATAGATTCTATCTAGGTACAATCTACTCCTATAATGAACCTACTACAGCGAATATACACCGCAAGGACCCATATGGCTGGGGATCAAGTGTATGTACAGTCAAACCACAGCAACCTCACCATAAGTAGCCGAGGCACCATAGGTCAAAGGACTAGTTATACCACCGCAGCATCAAATAAGTCACTAACAAGTGGATTGACATCCAAGTGACTGCTCGTGTGGTCATGCTCGGTAATATTGTTCTCTAACAGTCATCTGCATTCTCACTCTAGTGTCTTTACACTGTAGACTCGAGACTTATCTATCCTAAAAAAATGATCTATGCATCAATTTATCAATCAATCATTGTTCTCATGATGATCCATCGATTGGAGTATTTATTAATTAATCACCAATAACACATGTCTCAAATTCTCAAACTCTTGAAATATGTGTCATCATCTTATTAATTTCTTGGATAATTCATGGACACATGATACAACATGAATAAAAATAAACCCAATTCAATTATAAAATTATGCCATCAAAAAAATTATATGTGTCGCTAATAATTAGCTTCTAGGCTACATCTAACATATATATGCATTGCTCTTACCAAACTTCAGTATTGCTACTTCAAAGTTATTTGATAGCTTTGTGTCATTATGTAACTTTGTTTCTTGCATTATTTAATATCGTCATAAAACAACAACAATATTAACTACTAGAGAATTCTTTAAGATGTAAATCAAAATCTTTTTAAAAAGTCCAACAATGACCAAAGCAAACCAACATAATGTTAACCTCCATTGTATTAGGGAAATATAAACAAATTATCAATGTGAGTGCCCTTTGCAAATCAGACATTATTTCTCTCTTTTACTTCTAAATTGTTCATCTCATTGAGTTTCAAATATATATTAAGCAGTAAAGGAAGGAAAATACCCTCTTATCATTCTTTTATATGCTATAAAAAGTTGCTTTGACATTGATGGTCTTCCTCATCTTCATTAAAGCTATGCTCACCTTGGGAGATGGCATGTGGGTTTTAGTCTCTTTACACAATGACAATCTGATCTTCCTCACACTATCACAAATGAAAAGAAGACCATGATTTAAAAAGAAAATAGAAAATTTCATTCATGTACTAGTTCGTGCATGCGTATAAGCACTATTACATAGGAGCTATTAAAGAATAAATGTTTCCATGCCTTGGGTGCTGGAAGTAATTCAAGTTTGAGATAATAATATTACACATAATCCCTCAATGAATAAAACATAATGCATAATGATCATGTAGTAAATTTTAACTACTTTTGGCAACCCAACTACCTAAAATAGTTCTAATTGATTTCTCTAAGATTATATATTATAATAGTCTAATTAAAGTAAAAGCCCATAAAGTCTTTTTTTCTTTTTTGTGAAGGTAGATGATTCAAACATGTCTAGTATGAATATATCCAAGATATCAAAAAGCAATATGTCAT
>NC_025996.2:67283507-67301007 GCF_000442705.2 Elaeis guineensis
TTATCTTTTTGCATTCTTGCATCCAACTTCTACACCTTACATAAATTTTACTCTCCATATTTATCCTGCTCATTGTTAAATAATCCTCATAGTTGTAAGTTAATTTTTAAATTTTTAAAAACCTAATTCACCCCCTCTCTTGGGTTGCATAGCTGGGCAACAAGTGGTATCAGAGCTCGATGCTCTAGTCCTACTTTGATTTAACCATCAAAGAGCTAAAGATCTATAGCAACTCAAGTTGGCACTTCACTAGTCGAGGGATAGTCCACAAACCGACCTTCACTTTTCAATGGGTCAAATTATACCTATTGGAAAGCTTGAATGAAAATTTTTATTCAAGCACTTGACTATGATATGTGGAGTATCATAGTAAATGGACCACACACACCCACTAAAATAATTGATGGTGTGGAATCAATCAAATCCGAAAAAGAATGGGATAAGGTTGATAAGAAGATGGCTCAACTAAATGCTAAAGCCATGAATGTTTTGTATTGTGCTCTAGATGCTAATGAATTCAATCATATTCCAATATGCATATCAACTAAAGAAATATGAGATAGATTAGAAGTAACTCATGAAGGAACTAATCAAGTGAAGGAATCAAAAATTAACATGCTTGTGCATAAATATGAACTTTTTAAAATGGAGCATGATGAATCAATAACTAAAATGTTTACTCATTTTACTGATATTATTAATGATCTAAAAAGTCTTGATAAGTCTTATTCTAACTGTGATCTCATGAGAAAGATTCTTAGATCTTTACCAAGGACTTGGGAGGCCAAAGTAACCGCAATCCAAGAAGCCAAAGATCTGAATATCCTACCCTTGGAGGAGCTTCTAGGATCACTGATGACACATGAGCTAAGCATGAAACAACATCAAGAAGAAGATGTCAAAAAGAAGAGGATAATCGCCCTCAAATCTACTGCTCAACCTGATGAAGAATCCGATGATACAGAAAATGAAGAGCAGGATGAAGAAATAGCCCTCATTGCTAGAAGGTTTAAGAAGTTCTTGAAGAAAAGAAGATAATGAATGAGGAAGAGACCACCTATAAAAGGGAAACATAGCAAAGAGAAGGATAAGGAGCAACCTCTTATTTGTTATGAATGCAAGAAATCGAGACACTTTAAGTCTGAATGCCCACAACTGAAGAAGGGTCCTAAGAAGTACAAGAAGAAGGTCATGATGGCTATATGGAGCGGAAGTGATGAGTCAAGTTTCAAAGAAGAAGACTCAAATGAACAAGCCAACTTGTGCATTATGGCATATGAAAATAAGGTAAATACTGAAACTCTTATTGACTTTACCTTTGAAGAACTTCATGAAGCATTTTATGACCTAATTGATGAACTAAAGAAGCTAGGGGTAAAGAACAAAGAATTAAAATCAAAGAATCAATCTTTACTAAAAGAAAATGAGAGTATTTCAAATGAAAAATCAATCCTGTCTCAAAAAAATCTGAACTTAAAAAATGAGATTGCCAAGTTAAAATCAATGGTTGAAATATTCACTTTAAATTCAAATAAACTTCACATGATACTTGACAATCAAAAGGCCATTTATGATAAAGCCGATCTTGGATATAACCCTTTAAAGAAATAAAAATTTTTAAAAAATATCTTTGTAAACTCATCATACAATAAGTTTTTAAATATAACTTGCTTTAAATGTGGTAGCATAGGATACAAATCCTATTCATATTTTTCTAACAAATCTGAAAATTTTAATGTAAAGAAAATATGGATTCCAAAAGGAATCATTATGATTAATCAAAAAGGACCCAAGAAAACTTGGGTACCTAAAGTCAAAACTTGATTCTTGTGTATAGGTGTGTCTTGCATCCCAAGAAGTAAACCGAAGATGGTATCTTGATAGCGGGTGCTCAAAACATATGACTGGTGATGAATATCAATTCATCACACTTGATGCTAAAAATGGAGGGATGGTCACCTTTGGAGACAATGACAAAGGAAAAATCATCGGTATAGGTAACATTGGTATCACTCCCTTCAAGTATATTAAAAATATTTTATTAGTAAATAATTTAAAACATAATTTATTAAGCATCAGTCAATTTTGTGATAAAGGATACAAAGTCATTTTTGAATCTTCAGTTTGCATTGTAACTAGTCCTATTAATGAAGGCATTAAATTTGTTGGGCATAGACATGATAATATTTATATGATAGATTTGAATGATCTTTTCAAAATAAATATGTAATACCTAGTAGCCTTGAATGCCAAGATTAATGAGACTAGTTGGTTTTGGCATCGTAGGCTTGCACATATTAGCATGCATTCACTCTCAAAATGTATTAAAAAAGAATTGGTTATCGGCTTACCCAAATTGAATTTTGAAAATGATAGAATTTGTGATGCATGCCAAATAGATAAACAAACACGAGTCTCATTCAAATCTAAAAATATTGTTTTAACTTCTAGGCCATTAGAACTATTGCACATGGATTTATTTGGACCCACTAGAACTAGTAGTCTAGGTGAAAAATGATATGATTTTATGATTATTGATGATTTCTCTTGTTTTACATGGGACTTCTTCTTAGCACATGAGGATGAAACTTTTCATGTTTTCTCAAAATTTTATCTAAAAGTCACAAATAAAAAAGATTTTTTAATTTAAAATATTTGAAGTGATCATGGAACCGAATTTGAAAATCAAGATTTTGAAAAGTTTTGTGATGAAAAAGGTATTAACCACAACCTTTCAGCACATAGAACATCCTAATAAAATGGAGTAGTAGAAAGAAAAAATAGAACTCTTGAAGAAATGGCCCGTACCATGCTATATGAAAGCAACCTTCCAAGATATTTTTAGGCGGAAGCAATTAACACGGCATGTTACATATTAAACCGTGCTTTAATTAGACCAATTTTAAAGAAAACTCTTTATGAGCTTTGAAAAGAAAGAAAATCAAATATTGCATATTTTTATATTTTTGGTTGTCAATATTTTGTTTTGAACAATGGTAAAAAAGATTAGAAAAATTTGATGCAAATCCGATGAAGTAATTTTTCTTGGTTACTCCGCTTCTAGCAAAGCTTTTAGAGTTTTCAATAAAAGAACTTGAATAGTAGAGGAGTCAATACATGTTATTTTTGATGAAACTAACGATCTTTCTTCAAGGAAGAATGAAGGTATTGATGATGCAGATTCTCTTATAGAAGGGATGAAGGAGATCGCTCTAAAATACTCAACCATTCAAGATGATGAAGAATATGAAGACAAACAGGATGAGGAAGGTGAAGAACAACAAGAACAACCTCTAGGTACAAATGATCTATCCAAAGAATGGAGGTATAATCACAATCACCCAAGAAACTAATCATTGGTGATCCTACACATGGTGTAAGAACTCGCTCTTCATTTAGAGATGCATTCAATCATTTTGCTTTTATCTTCATATTGAATCTAAAACTATAGATGAAGCTGAAAAAGATTATAATTGGATAAATGCAATGCAAGAAGAACTTAATCAATTTGAAAGAAATAATGTATGGACTTTAGTTTCAAGATCTAAAAATTATTCAATAATTGACACAAAATGGGTATATGGGAATAAATTGGATGAACATGAAAATGTGATAAGAAATAAAGCGAGATTAGTTGTAAAAGTTATAATCAAGAAACAAAATTAATTTTGATGAGACTTTTGCACCTGTTGCTAGATTAGAAGTAATTAGACTTCTACTTGCATATGCTTGCTTTATGAATTTTAAGTTATTCCAAATGGATGTCAAAAGTATTTTTTTAAATGGATATATTGCTGAAGAAGTTTATGTAGAACAACCTCCAGATTTTGAAAATCATACTTTTTCTAATCATGTTTTTAAATTAAACAAAGCATTATATGGTTTGAAACAAGCATCTAGGGCTTGATATGAAAGGCTAAGCAAATTTTTGCTTAATAATGATTTTTCAAGAGAAATGTAGACAACCCTTTTCATTGAAAGAAATCAAAATGATATATTAGTTATACAAATATATGTTGATGATATTATTTTTGGGTCTACTAATAAACTCTTTGTCAAGATTTTGCTAAGCTCATGCAGAGAGAGTTCGAGATGAGCATGATGGGAGAACTTACATTCTTCCTCGACTCCAAATCAAACAAACAAAGAAGAAATCTCCATCACCAAAGCAAGTATACAAGAGAACTACTCAAAAGATTTATAATGGAGAACTCCAAAGTAATTGTACACCCATGAGCCCATCATGTAAGCTTGACAAGGATGAAGGAGGTAAAAATGTAGACTTAAAATTTTATAGAGGCATGATTGATTCTCTATTATATTTAACTACTAGTAGACCAGATATTATGTTTAGTGTTTGTCTTTGTGCTCGCTTTAATCAAATCGAAAGAATCTCACTTGAATGCAGTTAAAGAATCTTAGATATTAAATGTATACAAACTCTAGGACTATGGTATTCTAAGGACTATCAATTGACTTGATAGGATATTCAGATATCGATTTTGCTAGATGTAGATTAGATAGAAAAAGTACTAGTGAAACTAGCCAATTTTTTGGAGTTAACTTAATTCTTGATTTAGCAAGAAGCAAAACTCGTAGCACTGTCTACGCGAGGCCGAATACATTGCAGTCGGAAGTTGTTGTGCTCAAATTTTGGATTAAGCAACAACTTGAAGACTTTGGCATCAAACTCAATGAAACTCCCATAAGATGTGATAACACCAGTGTATAAATCTAACTAAAAATTAATTCAGTATTCTAGATCAAAATATATTAAATTAGGCATCATTTCATAAGAGAATATATCCAAAATAAAGATATAATTCTTGATTATGTTTGTACTAAAAAATAATTGGCTGACATCTTTACCAAGGCCTTAAGTGAAGATAGATTTTGTAAAAGTAGGAGAGAACTAGAATTCTTGATCCATCAGCTTAAGTATCTCTCTGATTCCAAATTCTTAATGCCAAAAATTTATTGAACCAAATCTATTGAGCTCAATTCTCATTTTTCTTAAGAGCTCAAAGCTCAAACTATCATTCACATGATCAATATTGGTAAACATCCTTCTCTCAGAGTTTCAAATTTTTTTGAAATTGTCCCATCATTCTTTTGAATTTTTCTGTGCCATGAGTCGACCCCCAGGGTCGACCCTAGGGTAAACTTGTAATTTTGTCAAAACCCTTCGGAGCCCTCTTCTTATTGGAATTTTTTCTTGAACCGACTTAGCCCTTCGTCTTCTTCTCCCACCGAACCAAAAGCTCTCCATCTCTTCTCCCTCAAACAAAGATTTCTCTCAAATCTCTCCTCCCAATTTTTCACTCTCAAATCACCGTTTAGGAACCAAGTTCCTCTCCTCTTCCTTCTTCATTTGGGGCGGTTCGAGCTTGCCCTAGACTCTACCCGTCTTCTCCAAATCGACACATCATCTCTCCAAAATCTTTGCCTTTCATAGAATCTTTTCTCTCTCCCTCACATTTAGTCTCCAAAGCTCCGTGCAAGTCCTTCTGGTGCAAATGGCTCCAAAATGAAGCTTCCATAGAGGAAAAATCTATTTGTAGGTTGGAAGAGAGTGTGCATAGAAAGAGATTAGCACCGAGCCTTCCTGCTCCAATTTGCTCCAGATCCTGCTTCAGTTCTACTCAATCCCAATCACCCAAGCAAGGTACCTCTCTCTGACGAAAATGGAACCTACAAAAAATATTGATTTAAATTTTTTGAAAAAGAAGGGTTCACTATTGGATCGAAGATTAAGAATCAATGGATGAAAATTTTACTGCTCTTTAAAGAAAAATACTTATGTCGATCTAGTCAGAGAATTTTACTTAAATTTGAGCTATAGTACTGGAACAGTAAAATCTACAGTAAAAGGTATTGATGTTATTCTTGATCCAGTACATTTGGGACAGATACTACATTTGCCTTGAGAAGGCTATACCAATATGGAGCTCCCTATTAAAGAAGAAGGAATTAATGTTATCTTAGGAGAACCTATACTGGAAGTCTAAATAAATTGGAAGCAAAAATTTTTTCTGTTGAGATGAGGCTGTTACATCACTTGGTAACCAAACTGTTTGTCCCTAGGAGTGGTAGACACGACTTCTATCTGTAGGGATATTTTATTATGTACCATGTGATCACCCAAACCGCCCTGAACCTTTCTGCATTGATGTTTGAGGCCATGAGGAGACCTGAACAGGTCCAAGGCTCACTTGCCTTTTGGTATGGTATCACTTTAGTTTTTAGGAGGTTCGAGTCAGTTTTGAGGAGGAGGCAATTGCTAGACTATCTCATTCCGACACCATCAACTGCTACACACTGCATCGCATGGGTTTCTCTAAGACTGATGGCGGTTGGACAAAGGGTGTTGAGGAGAGAGCGGAGGACAGAGCAGAGGAGGAGGGACCATCTTCTCTCTTCATGATCACAGAGCATCCCCAGATATTCAGTTCATATCTGATCACGAGGCTGGTCCTTCAGAGTCTGTGAGGAGGCATGCTTCAGTTCCACAGTCAGAGAGCAGGGTACATCCTTCAGAGTTCAACTTGCAGATGATCAGATTGAGATGATGTCCCAGCGTATAGCCTCCATTCTATCTCAGCAGGTTACCACTTCAGTCTTTGCTAGAGATCGACATCCAGGATGTCTCAGATTAGACTCTGATCCCTCACATTTCTTCTATTTTTCAGATGCTTACTGATCAGTCGGTACGCATTGAGCAGCTTGAGGATGTATTTTGAGATTGACTGACAGAGTATTAGACTTATCAGGGAAGTATTAGCTTTGGCCCATCCCCAGCCGCATGAGGATATCACAGAGGTCTCAGACCTAACTGCAGAGATGCTAGACTTCGAGGAGTTTTAGAGTGGCTTTGACTTCTTGAGGAGAGAGATCAGGGGCTCCAATGAGAATGCTTCTACTCAGTTCAGTGCCCTGATGCAGTCTGTATCGAGAGCCTTGGATCTTTTGGACACCATCAGACTTTACCTTATTGCACAGTCCGTAGCTTCTCAGGCTCTAGGATCCTCTCACCCCTTTACTTGTGCTGGTACCTCTACCTGTGGTCGAGGTAGACGTGGTCGAGGTCGTGCTCGTGGACTTGATCCTACATCTCCTCACCTTATCTCTGATTCTTCAGATTCTGATCCCTCTAGCCATGACATCTCTTAGATCTAGATTAGTTTATCTCCTAGTTTAGGATCTATCTTATAGGCCTTGTATTTGTTGGCTAATTAACTCTTGGATAGTTTCTATCCATAACTTTTGTATTTTGAGTTGACTCATGTGTATTGGGACACCTTTTGTATTCAGTCACTTTTATATATATATATATATATATATATATATGCTTTGACTTTCAATGAATGTCTATGAATGTGATCAATTGAATTGTTTTAATTATGAGATATGAAAAATAACTCATATTAGTGCTGAGAAATACTAGGAATTGCAATATCTTCTAGATGAGCAAATTGATATACCTTTATATTTGCTATGTTGAGGGGGAGTAGAGAAATAAGCAATCAAAGAAGAGGGCTAAAGAAGTAAAGTATGGTATCAAAAAGGGGGAGTAAAGAAAATATGTCCTTTTTATTATCTTTCTTTTCTTTTCTCGATCTTTAAAATTCCTTAAGATCTTAATTGATGCTATCAAAAAGGAGAATAAAAAAATTTATCCTTTCAAGATCCCTTAAAAGGAGAAGTAGAGATCTCAATTGATGCTGTCAAAAAGGGAGAGTAGAGAATCAAAATCGAATTTGAGCAATAAGCAATAAAAAATGAGCAATAAGTAATAAAAAAATTAATAATAAGTAAAATTGTTAAGCAAATGTATCAAAGAATCAAAATCGTCAGCTCTTTTTTATCTAATTTTCAAAGCAAATGAACTTATAAGCAAATTTCAAATTGATCTTCAAACTGCTTATGATGTATTTCGTTCAAATACTTGGCTATGATATTGAAGTGATGTATCTTCATAAATTTGAAATTCATGTTCAATACTTTATATATGCTTTTGCTCAAGTATTTTGTTATCATCAAAAAGGGAGAGATTGTTGCTCCTTGAATTGATTTTGATGATTACAAAGTATTTGAGGGGATTACTAATAATTTTGATTGAAAAAAGATTTATTGTATTTCAGGGGCAAAATCATAATTTTATCAAGTTCTGATTCGGAAGCCTCAAGAGCAAGAGCAGAAGATTTGTAATCTATTGAAAGAATTTTAATATTTTTGGATGTGTATTTTGAAAGAAAATCATGTTTATATATTTGAGTCGACCCCATGAGTCGATCATGACAAAAAAGGCTGAACGACACGCTGAATTTTTTGGCTGGCACACTCTGTGAGTCGACCACATGAGTCGACCCCTGTGTATGAGTCGACCTTATGAGTCGACCTCTGTTGCTGTGTAGGTCAAAATTACAGAACAGTCATTTTCTGTTCTGTGCCACAGAAGTCGACCCCATGAGTCGACTCATGAGCATGAGTCGACCCCTGCGATGAAAAAACTCCATAACGGCTAGTTTTCAACTCGTTTTGGCTGCATTTAATGTCCATTTAATGTGCTCTAACAGCTCTATTTTAGTCCAGATTACTCTCCACCATCATTTAAAGTTATAAAAGGTACTTAAAGGAGGAAATTAATAAGATTTTGAAAAGGTTCTTCAAGCATTCATTTCAACCCTAAGGAAGAGCCCTCTTGAAGTTAAAGAAGTTTTTATTTCAGTTCACCAACCTCTCAAGAGCTCATTCAAGTCTTCAACCACCTTGAAGAAAATCAGAAAAGCTTGCTTCTCTTTGTGTAAAGTGTATTTAAAGCTTTATTCGCTCATTAAAGGAGCTACATCTGTATTTCTGTGTGATTAACTGTTATACTCTATTTTTGAGTTGATTTTTTATTTTGAAAGGGTTCCAAAATATGGAAAGGTTGATCCGAACCTTGAATCGAATTGTATTGGATTGGCTTATATCCGAAAATAAGTGTTCTAGCTTGAAATAGCTAGAGTCAGAGATTCCGATGTTGTATTCGAGTTGAATACGGTTTAGTGGATTCAAATTCTCAAGTAGGAGCTTGGGGAGTGGACGTAGGTGCAAGGTTGGCATCGAACCACTATAAATCTTTTTGTTGTGTTATGCTTATTTGCTCTCCTTTTAAATTTTTTATCTTCTTGCATTCTTGCATCCAATTTCTACACCTTATATAAATTTTACTCTCCACATTTATCCTGCTCATTGTTAAATAATCCTCATAGTTGTAAGTTAATTTTTAAATTTTTAAAAATTCAATTCACCCCCCTCTTGGGTTGCATAGCTGGGCAACAAAATAAATAAAAGCTTTCATTAATTTTTTGAGTCTCTCACACTCTTCGAATGGAGAAATAGAAATCCTAATGCAATAAGTGGGTCTAGTGGATGATGTGGTCTCATCGATGTACGCACCTCACCTAATAGTTATTGGTGATACGTATATCAATACGTGGATAATTCTTTGTCCAGATGTTTCTTCAAGTATGTTGCAGCGACTTGGTCTCTAAGTCCTGTGGTCTCACCTAACAGTTATTGACATATTTCTTAGTTAAGTCCAACTCATCGTTCACCAGTGAGTGCAAAGCCATCATTGGGTCTCTCACCTAATAGTTTTTGAGCCCAACTCCATCTTTATTCTGGGCATCTAATGCTAATAGAGTGGTTATGCCTTTTTGATGCAACCAAATCACTATGACCAGTCGAGAATGATCAATATCGGAAAAGGCACCCACATCTCTACAACGGTGGAAGATCAGTAGACTTAATATTTAGTGAGAAGATTTGGGTTCAGATCTCTTCTAATTAGTCACATACATCTGATATCATGACTAATCTGATTTAGGTCAATATATTTTATGTCTGACCAACCTAGTCGGCATGGGTGAACTCGGATCAACAAGTAATCTAATATAAAACATAATCTCCCAAGATGGCCAAGTAAGTGAAGATGAGTAGGGGTCCCCCGTTGCTTTCCTTAGACACCAATGAATTGGCTAGGTCAGACAACAGAATCAATTAAAGAACCACCATCTAAGACTTGCCTTAAACACCAAATTGGTTGATTAGAATCAATTAGGTTAACCTATAGACCTGAGCTCAGACTGCTGAGTCAAATTCGGTCTTGATTTAATCAATTCACATCACATGTGAATCAATTTGACCAACTACAACTAAATTCAATTTTGAACCCTTTTAACCTAATTCTAACTAACTCTTGATTAGGTTCGATCAATTGCTCAAAATCAAAAAAGGTACTCACCGATCTAATCAATAACTCTAGTTGTAGTTTAGTCTCTAAACCTAATTTGTTCAACCCATACCTGTAGCCCATATTTTATGTATTAAAATTTAGATATTAAATTTATAATTTTAGATCTTATAATTTCAAATATTAATTCTCGATTAAGTACATTATGTACATAGATTTATGTTTAGATCTCAAAGTAATTTCTAATCTAAACTATTTGCATTGTATCTCATACAATTTTGCTGTTTGCATAATTGAGTCGACTCGCCCTGGTACACGAATCAACTTATCATAGTGAGTCGGCATAACACTGAGACAAATAGAAACCTGTAGACCTAGCCTGCACAATTGAGTCGGCTCATCAGCAAATGAACCGACCTACCAGGATTTTGAGTTGACTCCAACAAAAATGAGTTAACCACCAAGCACTCAAGTCGACTCAATTGAGAATTGAGTCAACTCCACAGGCATGCCAGTCATAGTTTCATATTTTCATGTAAATAGAATCTAGGGTTTTGGATCTAAGATTTTGCAGAAATTAAGTTTCAGATCGTGTGTCGAAACATATATCATATATAATATTTAGCGATCTAAAATATATAAAAATATATGCATAATTTGATTAAAATTAAATATATAACATATAATTTTTTATTCACTATTCATCTTCATGAAAAATATTTCAGTCGGCACCCCTACACATCATAAGAGAGAATCCATCGAATAGATAAGAGAGAGACTTTAATCTCTTCATCTTTCTATGATCAGATGGCCATGGTGATTATCCCAATTCAATTACTAAGCTACTAAGAGATTAATCTAACATATCACATATGTAATCAATTAAAATCAGATCTAATTATCTTTCATATGTCAAACATATGAACAATAATATTGAACCTATGCATGTAAGAAAAAAATTTCAGCAATCATACTAGATCCAAATTAAATCTTAATTAATATATTTAGATCTAAAATCAATTTCAGATCTGAATAATTCATGATTTATTTCAGATTTGAAATAATTTTAGATCCAAAATAATCCTGTAATCATATTACAGCATGCAGAAAAAATAGATCTAACATTAATCGATGTTCTATATCGTTCTAGGACAATCGTTCAGCATAATAGATTATACCAGGACAACCTTATTTTAGAATGATGTTGATCATCTTACTAACCTTCAGATCTGATTTCTGCAAATCAGATTTTGGATATGAGGGATTTTCATGTTTGTATCAGAACATATGCTCTTATACCACTGTTAGAAGATGGCTACGATTTTGTACGTGTAGTTTAAATTTTTTTTGAATATTATACAGTAGAAGTAAATAAATTAAAATATTTTAATTTACACATGTATGATATCTGATCTAAAAATCATAGTCAGGATCTTGACATGAACATGCTACCATGATCTAAAATCTGAAAAGAAAACAAACGTTAGCAAAATCAAAACGAAGATCAGATCTCCATACCTTTGGATCTACGGATGTCCGAAATTCTGATCATAGCCGTGCATGCGCTCGGCCTCTGCTGATATCCACACAGAGATGTCTGATCAGAGTATCAAGATTATTGATGTCTAGCATCTTACAGATCTCGATCCTCAGTCTTGGATCTACATCTCTTTTTCTAGATCTCGAAGAAGGAGATCGCTGTGCAAACTCTTTTGCACAGATCCATTAGATCTGAATCAGATCATCAAGAAGAGAAGAAGAATCCTTCTTCTTCTCTTCTTCTCTCTCTTTTTCTCTCTTAGATCTGATCTCTATCAAATGTAGGCGTTGCGATGTAAGGAAGAAAGGAGGAAGAAAAGAGTTGGGCGTTGAGAAGAAGTTGATGTCCTAAAGAAGTTGCCCACACCTCTCTCGCCAAAAACCTTACACCCCCAATATTTTGTCACACAAAATCATGATTTCCTTACATCTCATATCAGATAAGATTTGATTTAAATAAGATCTTATCTATATCTGGAAAGAGAGGAGAAGGGGCGGCAATGAAGTAGAAAAAATCTCACGCTACTACCTAGCGCACGCCCATCTTTTCTTCAGAGTTTTTGTCACACAAAAAAAAAATCCCATGCCCATTCTAATTAGATTAGAATGTTTTCTTGATAAGACATCTATTCAAATCATATTTGGATAGTTGTCTTAAAGAGAGAGAGTCCCAGAAGGATGTTGGCACCCCTCTTCTCTTCAAGCACGTAAGAAAATAAGGGATGCATTTCAACACGTGCCCTACCCTTCTTGGTGTGAAATCTAGAAAGAGAGTCTTAGGGAACCTAAGCTCTCTAAGTTATCATTCATCTGGCTCAAGTTGGGTCTTAATCGGGTTCAAATCGAGTCCGAATCAAGTCAAATTCGAAAGGCTGTCAAGCTTGATCCAATCAAGCTTGAAATTCAAATCTGATTTGGATAATTGAACCCAATTAATATTAAATTAAATTAATTAATTAAATTAAATTTATTTAAATTAATTAAGACTTAATTCATAATTTAATCAGCCTCAATAAAATTATAATATTTATAATTAAGTTTCTTTGCTAACAATTAGCAGCTGCCAAAACTGTAACGATTATAAATTAGCAGTTTCTAAATTCAAACTATCAATCCTATTGATAATTCAAATATGATCCAATCCATTGATCAAATCATGCTCTTTTTGTGTATGACCTCTTAGGTTCTATTCTATCTGATAGTGAGACATACCGTGATCTCCATTACTGTATCATCGAAACTCTTTTCGATGGGCTAGAATGATTCCAACTCACCTTAACAAGGATCGTTGATCCGAAAATGATCTTAATGAGTTCTCATGATCCACCAGTAATACCTAGCACATGTAGTAATAACCCAGTAGAACAGAAAAGATGAACCCTTAGGTGTAGTTATCGTATGATGCAATCCCTCTATCGTGAGTCCCGACTTGATGGAGGTTATGGAGAACTCGTCAAACTCCATCGTTAGTCATATACTAGATTGGCTCAACTCGAGTTCATCTGTGAATTTCATGAAAACTCTTTTTTAGCATTCACACTTACTCTGGTTGAGATTTTTTGAATTCAGTCTCGTAAATTGCATAGGACTTCTCCTTTTCTATTAAGGTCGATAGATTCCATCTAGGTGCATCTACTTCAAACAGCGAACCTAAACCTACAATAGCCAACATACACAGTAAGGATCCGAATGACTAGGGATAAGAGAACGTACAGTCAAACTAAGTAGCCTCGCTGCGAATAGCCAACACACCGTAGGTCAAAGACCAGTCACACCACTGCAACATCAAAAAATTACTGATGCGTGAGTAGACATTCAAGTGATTTCTCATGTTGGTCACACTCAGTACAAGTTATTCTCTATTAACCACTTACACTCTCACCTCAGTGTCTCTACACCACAGACGAGACTCATCTATCCTAAAGGAAGGTGATCCGTACATCATCTTAAATGGATTGATCACTGTCCTCTATAACGATCCTTCGATCGGGAGTATTTAGAAATTAACCACTAATGATGTATGTCTCAAATTTCAACACCTTGAGAATACACAAAATCATATTTGTTAATTTTTTGGACAAATCATGACATATAAGACATGTTTGGTTATAAAAATTGCCCATCAAGTGCAAAACATGCCCTAGAGAAAGATATGTGTTAGCCAAGATTGGCTTCTAGGGCACACATCTAACGTTACGGTCTCACTGATCTATACACACCTCATCTAACAGTTATTGGTGAGCATAGATCAATGAGTGGACAATATCTTGTCTATTGCTTCACTAAGCAAGATGCAGTGGATTTGGTCTCTAGGTCCTGTGTCTCACCTAACAGTTACTGATATATTTCTTAGTTAAGTCAGATCCACTGTTCACCAATGGTACAAAACTATCATTGGATCCCTCACCTAAAATTATTGGACCCAACCCCATCTTTACTCTGGGACATCTAGTGCCAATAGAGTGATTGTATCTTTTTGATGCAATCGAACCACTGTAACCAGTCGAGAACCATCAGCGTCAGGAAAGTACTCGTATCTTTGTAATAGTGGAAGACCACTAGACTTAATATTTAGTGAGAAGATTTAGGTTCAGATCTCTTCTAAGTCAGCACATCTGATGTCTGACTGATCAAGTTCAGATCAATACAGTCTCATGTCTGACTAACCTAGTCGGCATGGGTGAACTTGAGTCAATAAGTAACCTAATATAAAATATAATCTTCCAAAATGATCAAATAAGTTAAGATGAGTGGGGGTCCCCCCATTGTTTTCTTAGACACCAATGAATTGGCCAGGTCAGACAACGGAACCAATTAAATAACCACTATCTAAATACTTGCCTTAGATACCAAATTGATCGATTAGAATCAATTAGGTTATCCTATTGACTCGGGCCTGAATCACTGAGCCAAATTTGATCTTAAGTCAATCAATTTATATCAAAATATGAATCAATATGACCAACTACAACTAAACTCGATTTTTGAGTCCCTTTGACCCAATCCTAACCAACCATTGATTAGGTTCAATCAACTACTCAAAATCGATAATGGGTTTAATCTGATCTAATCAATTATCCTAATTATAGTTTGATCACTAGACCTAATTTATTCAACCCATATCCCCATAAAATTTAGATTTTAAAAATATTTTTAGATTATATTTCATTGCATGCATTAGTAGTTTATGATCATAAATTTTTTAAGATCTAAATCTAAAGTCATATATCTCATATATGCAGTTTTATATCTAAACACCAAAATATATATCATATATATAATTTTTAGATCTAAAATTAAAATTACACATATCTGATACATATAAATCAGATCTAAAATAATGAATAAAATATTTTAAAAATATTTTTTAAAAATTGGTTCGCATCAAAATAGGATAACTTTTTCAATATGGGGGTAAACCCTATATCAAGACAACCTTATACCAGTCCGATGCAAACTTTTAATATTCTAATTTTAAATCTAATATGAATAAAGATATATCATGTACATATATTTTTAGATCTAAAAAATTGATTTAAATATTTTAAAAATAATTTTTAAAATCAATCAATCTTTTGCTAGGATAATCTTTACAATATAGGGGGTTAATCCTATATCAGGATAACCTTATATTAATACAAGATTGATATTAAACCACTTAAATTTTTAGATCCAAATCCAGAATCAGATCATGCATGTCAAGAAAATCAGTGGCTCTGATACCACTATTAGAAAATGGATAGGGTTGCATGCATAGATTTCAAAACTGATTTTGAAATAGCAGAAGCAGATCTAGGTTAAACCCTTTAATCCCACATGCAATAGATCAGATCTATATCTATCCGTGTCTAGATCTATGATATGCATATAATCTAAAAATAAAAATAAAATATTAAGATCGGATCTCAATACCTTGCATGGGTCGAACTACATCATAGCCGATGTCGGGATCTGAATGGTTCCTCTAGCCGTGCATGTGCCCGACCTCCACAGGTATCTACACAAGGACTCATTTCGATTAGAGATGAGATAATCTTTTGGGATGCTATTCCCTTACAAAAATCTTCTCTTTGATGGCTGATCTAGCTTTCTCTCAGATCTCACAATTCTCTTGAGAACTAAGAAGAATGTGAAGGAAGAAGAAGACAGAAGGCTCGACTTGAGAAAATAATTTT
Source organism: Elaeis guineensis (assembly GCF_000442705.2). Lineage (NCBI taxonomy): Eukaryota > Viridiplantae > Streptophyta > Magnoliopsida > Arecales > Arecaceae > Elaeis > Elaeis guineensis. Next base: position 67,299,459 of record NC_025996.2, read on the forward strand.
TTTCTATTTTTCTTATGCTTGGGCATCCAACTTTTGGACCCCTTTTATAGGGATGTAGGAATTAGGGTGAGGAGGAGGTGCTACCTTTTCTTGCATGCCAAACAAGTGGGATGTCCAACACTTGTCACCTAGAAACATGGAGCAATGTGAGAAAGAAATGAGATCTGATTTCTTCTCACGCTACTCCTTTCTTAATGCACAAAATGATAGGGTCGGTGCCACCAAGCTTTCCTATTAATCCTTGATTTATTTTCTTTCTTATCCAAACCTAGATTTGAATCAAATTCAAATAAGGAAAGAGATAAGGATGTGAGTCATCATGAGTAGCCACCCACCCTCTCGTGCCCTCTCACTTTCATGCAAAAACATTCATGCCAAAACCCTTTGTAGCATGTATTACTTCTCGTGGAAGTTAGGGCATGCACAAGGAGAGAGAGTCTCAGGAAGTTGGGACTCTAGATTTTCCTATTTTGGTTTAAACCAAATCAGATTTGGTTTGACCCAAGGAGAGAATAGAATCTAATAAATTAGGAATCCAATCTCTCAATCAATCTAATTAGGAATTAACTAAATCCAAATCTTGATCAAATCAAGAATTAGTCTCCCTCACAATTAGGCTCGATCCAATCAACCCCAATCCAAATCAAATTGAATTCAATTCAATGAGATTTAATCCGAACCTCATTGCTTAATCAAATTAAGTCAATTAGCAATCTAATTGCTAATTAATCCTCCTATAATTCACTAACACTTAGTGAATTACATGATTATAACTTTTGCTTAGGATTAATCATCAATCACATTGATAATTATACTCTTCAACGATTCACAATCATTAATCAACCATCTGATCAGATAAGAATCTCTTTTGTGTGTGACCCCATAGGTTTCATTTTATCTGGTAGTGAAATATATTATGATTTCCATCATAATATCATCGAAATTTTTTCGATGGATTGAAATAATTCTAACTCTGTCCTTCGAGGGTTATTGATCATCAAGACATACTCGATGAGTCTCATAATCCACTAGTGACATTAGTAGTATATAATGATGATCCAGCAGAATGAAAGTATGAATTTTAGGTGCAGTTATCGTATGATTTAATCTTTCTATCATGAGTTCTGACTTGACGGAGGTCATGGAGAACTCGTCAAACTTCATTATCAGTCATATGCCAAATTGACTCAGCTCGAGTTTACTTATAAATCTCATGAAAATTTCTTTCAGTATTCACACTTGCTTCAGCCAATGACTTTCTGAACTTAGTCTCGTAAATTGCATAGGATTTTTTTTTTCTACCAAGGTTGATAGATCATATTCCTAATAACAAATCTAAAACTATTGAAACCAATATACACAGTAAGGATCAAATGGCTAGGGATCAAAAGAACGTGCAGTCAAACTCAATAGCCTCACTATAAATAGCGATGCACCGTAGGTCAAAGGATCACTCACACCACTGTAGTATCGAGAAGATCACTGACGAGTGAGTTGACATCTAAGTAATTTTTCATGTTGGTCACACTCGGTATAAGTTGTTCTCTAA